>NC_092458.1:41307448-41584732 GCF_047495875.1 Pithys albifrons albifrons
GAGTACATACTGAGCATTGATGTATATAAGCTTGGAACACCAATCATGCCATTATGCAGAAACAGTGGGTGGTTTTTCCAAGACTCATTTATCAAGGAGCAAAGAAACTTGTGGGTACAAGGAGTCATATATATACCTTTCCCATTTTGTGCAAGCTGACTACATGTCAACCACTTCATTGCATAAATATGTCAGTCTGATTGAGCTGCCTTTGTGCAATCCCTTCTAGGCAGTGTGACTGCATTACTGTAATCTCCTCTTGAGCTGGGATACCTCTCAAGTTTGATCCTGAGAGAGAGAGATTTCTTATCAATGATACATCTTTGGATGAGTCCAGTTTAAGTTGTCCGTAAATTGCAACTGAACTGCACATCAGATGAGTCTCCCATTGAGTGGGGATGCCTGTCAAGGTTAGAGATCCTTTCTTACTCAAGTGGGAGAGTTTCCTTACCAGCAACAGCTCCTCTGTAAATAATTGACAGGATAATGAACTAATACTAATGAAATTGATACTCAATATTAAATTGTAATAAAGTTTGTATAGATAATTCCATTATCCATAAACCACTGTCCATGTCAGAGACCAATTGGACCTAGATGCACTAAAGCTCTATCAAGAGTTTAGAGCAAAGGGGATCTACTCTCAACCTTCTGACTCAAGGGGAGGGTCTCCCTTACCCCTTTGCATCTCTGATCTCTGTGTGAATGATTCTAGCTCAATTTTAACTTGGTTTCCCTTTGCACATTTCATCCACGCAGCAAGTAATAGAATGAACCTTATCATTGAATGTTGTTAAGTCACACTTCTATGACATCATGTTAAAACCACTTATGCTAATACCTCTGATGGTGATTATTTAAGCCATTCAAATCACTCATCTGTGACATGAGTGAAAATATGTAGGAAAAAATGAGCAGGGTCAAGGACTCTACAAAGAACTTGAGAGAAAATTACTAAAGGTTAATGATTTAGGTGACACAGAACCAAAGGAACGAGGTTCAATTCAAATTACCTGCTGAGATTGTATCTACGTCTAAACTAGAAATCCAGTATTTCTCACCACATAAGTAAAAATAAGGCTGAAAGACACTGACCTTCTATGTTCCCAAAGAAAGACTAGATTATTTTTAAGAGGAAAGAAAAAAAAATGAAGAAGACATTCACTATGGTCCTTCTTCTGGTTTTCAGATATCAGAAGAGCAGAAAGTAACTTCAGTTCTCCCACATCTCTGCAAGTAGAGACAGAAAAAGCGGAGCCATTTGAAATACTTTTTTAGGTTTCCTTGATTTAAAGTTTTATAAGTAGCAGAGGAGGATACTGAAAGTTTCTCATTCTTTTAAAGGACAGGTGGAATTTAACCTGACCTACCGTAGAAGAGAACTCACAGGAAAAAGGAACTGAGAGAAGACAAAACCACAGGTGAAGCCAAGGGAGCAGAGATAAAAAATGTGTTCACAAAAGCTAATTTTATCCTGTACAGTTAGATTTCACAGAACTTATCTCCACAGTATTTGGAAAAAAATCTTTTTGAGATGTAATCTAACAAAATCTAAAATGAATTTCTTATTCTGAATTACCTTTTGGAGTTTGCTATCTCTTGCAAATGACTGTGCTGTATTATGAGTGAAGTTACTGCTTTTGGGCTGAGGTTCACAATTTGAGTGAAATGAAATATTCTGATCAAAAGTGAAAAAAAAAAGGTTTTAGCAGTGAAAAGTCTATAATTAAACTTGATCTAAAAAGGTTTTCTTGTCCTTAAAAGCAAAAACATACAGATAAAAAAAAATTGCCAGTGTTAAAGACACTGAGACTGCTGAGTAATCCTGAGCATATTAATTTTTCAGAATACATTTTTTTTCTTAAAATATTAAATTTAAAAAGCTAAATAATAAATAGCAATAATTGGAAAAATGATTTTTTTAAAAATTGAAAATGTTTATCCTATATTGCTTGTGATATTCATACTTTCTGCAACTGTATGACTGGTATCAGTGTTTCTGTGAAACTTCACAATTCTTAAGCTAGTGCTAGGTGTTTTCTTCTAAGAGGAACACATTATTTCAAAAACAGGTGCAGAATACACACAGAAATGGAATGTATTGTGTATACCTACCTAGACTTCCTTAAAGGTCACATAAAGTTCTCAGTGCTTCCTAATGCATACAACAATGACACATCCACCAGATCAGTGGCATTTTTTCCTTTAACTATGGTTAAACTCAATATTTTTAAACTGATTGATGCCTATCAAAGCAGCTCAGACAGCAGAGAAGTAAATTTACTTAATCTATGAATCTGTGTGTGCATGTCTGCAAATGTGTTTACATATATGCATTTTCACATATGTGTTTATGTATGTATTCATACATACACACATACACAATTATTGTTTTGCCTTGGTGAATTTCATGAAGTCTTTTCATTAGTATCGTTAGGGCTATTAATTTTAAAATGCATTATAAAGCGAACACACTGACACTCCCTATATTTCCTTCTCCCCTGATCCACCAAACCACCCACACAAATAATATCTTGCCATTGAACCCTCCCTCCGACCACCTGGAGATGCCAGGGAACTGTTACCTTCCTTCTGCTATTGTGGAGGGCTTAAAAAATTATCTCCAAATATCAGCATTGACTTCATTTCAGAGAAGAAGTAATCATTACAAAACAGCAAAGTAAGAAAAAAATCAAGCAAATTATAGATGTAAATTTGCATAATAGTTTTGACTGAAAATTCTTTAGAAACCTCAATGAATGTTTAAATGAACTCATTTATGTACTGGTGGTTTTAGCTTACTAATAAGCATTGGGTCTATTCAATGGAAAATCGGGAGGGTTTTTGGAGCCTACTAACTGTTTATTATTTGGGGTATTTATTTGTTGCTACTAAATGAGATAACCTGACTTGCAAAATTTAAGTTGTGGCATTCAGTAGTTGATGTATTCAAATGAAAAGGAGAATACATCTATTTTAATACACATAAGGAAGTTTTCTTTGTTTTGGTTTGGTTTTTTTATTATTTTTATTTGAAGACATATTTAAAGATCAGTTAAATATGAAAGGTACTCCCTTTTCCATTTTGGACCATAGGTTTTATTTGAAAATATAGCAGTATCTTTTAAACAGGGTAACTGCATAACATAACAATCTTTACATGACTAAAGACATTTTAAAGGGTTATTTTTCTTCACTTATGTCTATAAACTAAAATAATCTAAACTTATTGTCTTATACTAAATAATATCTTTACTGGATAAAAGTTATTTGTGGAATTTATGAAAAGTATTTCATAACTTATTTTCTAGAAATTCAAATTTAAATATGCATTTTTAGTTCATATGTAATTTTCTTAACATACGATTGTGTTCTCAACTGCAAGAGTGGGGGCTTACCCTGAAAAATAAATGCAATGAAACTTTGCAAGAGGAAAAGGGAAATGTTCATTTTTATAATTCCAAAGATGATCAGCTTATGAGAATATATCAGTTTCAGCCTTGCTCAGTTTCAGATGACTAGCAGTTTGGTTATCTTGAAGACAGCTCACTTTTTTATTTTTCACATACAGGATCTGAAAACTAAAGAAAATGATGTGGTTTTCTATTGAGGAAAAAAGAATCAGATATTTCTTTAAATATATTTACAGAAGTTTTAGTGGCATTAGGACTGAGGTTTTAAAAATATTTTTAATAATATTCACAATTGAAGAAAGCCTTAAAGTGTAGTAAAGGTCTTATTAAAAATAAAAAAAAAGGAAAAAGCAAGAAAAAACCCAAGAAATAAACACCAGCAAGATAACTCAAGAATATTCCAGCATAAAACTGACATCAGGCTCAGCTTTGAGGAGCAAAGGGAAGAGAAAATTCAGTGCATACTGAGCCCCTACTCCTACAATCTGAATTGAACGGTTTTGGACAGCTGTTTTGATGCAAGTATGGGGCCATTCAATGATACATGCTTAGCCACACAAGTCATCTAAGACTTTGCAAGAACTCTTCCTTTCAAAGTTACTTTTCAAAACTGACAATCTTATTTCCATTAGTGATCTGGGAAGGTTTAGAAAAAAGCTTTTGTCCTGTATCTGATGTAAATTGTCACCTACTAAGTAGCAAGCTTACTAATTTCGAGAACTTTGTAATCATCTGCTTTTTCTATAGTATCAGATATTAAAAAAGATTACGTTTTTGACAGAAATGAAATGTTACTTCTCAGTGTTCCTTCTTACACTACTGAATAATGCATAAGATCAACATCCTGTGGTATTATGGAGTATCAAAGGGATATGTTGGCTATTAAGGATTATCAATATACAGTATATCACAGGGTAGAAGATATGAGGGGCAACTGGAGACAGATTAAAGAGAATCAGACAAAAATCAAAACTACTTATTCACAACATCCTGCTGTGGTAATAATGAAAGAAGATGAGTTTCATCCAAACACACTGAAAATTATGAGCCATAAAACAGATAACAAAGCTGTTATATATTGAGAAGAAGTAATTTAAGTTTTATTACTTGTAACATTATTTAAAGATTCAAAACTTGTAGGTGTTGCAACAGAAGTGAGTGACATGAGGAAGTAGGGAGTTAAATGAAGAAACAGTATGTTTATAAATCATCGTTGGAAAATACTGGAAAAAGGACAGGAATACAAATGGAACAAATAAGATATTTGTGATGTCAGTGTCTTTAGAATGAGCTCTATTCTATTCTTCATAAGTTTACACTCAGATTTTTTAAGATGTTAACATGATTGCAAATACATTTTTGACAGGGAAAATAATTCCATCTAGGAAACCTGGAATAATTATGAATAGGAAAAATAATACTGCCTGAAGCATTTACTTTTTTTGACACCGAGAGGAAACAACTTGTTTTAAGAACTTAAGAATGCTTTCTTTTTTTTTTTCTTTCCTTACACTTCATAGATGCCTCTTGTTCCTGATAAGATTGCCATGAAGTTGGCTAAGCTGAGTCTTCAGTTTTAATTATGCATACAACCTTGAAGATGTTAGAAGACATCTTATCACCTGCAAAGTTGGCATCAAATATGTATGTGTTAGCTAGATTTTCTAGGAAGTTAGAAAGACAGAATGTGATAGAAAATACTGTGCTCCAACGTTTTCTCATGCCCTCCCCCCTGAGAGTTTACTAACATATATAAATTGATCATTTGTTTTGATCACTGATTTAGTTGTAACACTGGTAAAAAGAAATAGCTTGTATGTGTTTTGAAAAAAAAACAAACAAAAACAATAAAAATGCCTGAAATCTCAATTATTTTATTATTTTAAGCTTCCAAATAGATTGCTTAAATTCTAAGCAAAATTAATTAATGTTATTATTTCACTTAGGTTCCACAATAGTGTAACTCTTAGAGCTAATGAAATTGCTTGTGCATAACAGGAGAAAAGTCCAAAGAAAAGCAGGCCACTTTTGGAAAACTTTTCCTACTCTGATAGTCGCTATTTATCAAAGGGAAAATCAGTTTATTCTACTAAAGTACTAAAATTTTAAGTCACAAAATTAATTATGACAATTTGAAGGGAAACAGTTTGCTAATAGTACCTAAATATGCAGCAGTCTGTACTAGATTTTTCAAAATCAAGATGAAATAATGTTTTAGTTAACAGATTGAAGTACTTTGTTTCTATATTAGCTGTCGGGGTCAACCCCCAAGGCTCACACCCCCCGTGTTCCTTCCCCCTCTCTGTGTGTTTTTTCCCTGAGGTTCTTCCATGCTGCGAAGGTACCTTGATGGTTCCCCTGGACCTGCTCTCCTTCCCTGCCCTGTATTCTTGAATTTGGATTGTGCTCAGGTAAAAGAAAAGAAAGTAGTACCTGGCAGAGATAAAAGATTTAAAGGAAAAAAAACTAAACAAAAAACCTAAAGAAACAAAAAACCCCAAACTAACATTTTAATTTTCAAGTAAAACAATTTTCATTAGAGAATTAGGTAAATTAATAAAAAACTTTATTTCTTTATTTCAAAATGACAAAAACACTTGGATTAACTCCTAAAAGTTGTTTGTTTTTTTTCTTTTTCATAGTTGAATGACCAGACCTTCAGTTGTTACCATAGTTCTAACTTTGGATAGTTTTGTTATTGCTTTAAATGTTCTCCCATGATGTAGTTTCAGTATTAGTCTAAGGCAGAACATCATGTAAAATTGCTCATTTTTAGAAAACTTTTTTCCTTTAGTATTTTTATTTTAGTCGATGACCTTTTACCTTTCTAGTTAAAGAAAGCTGCTCCATCATCATAGCATAGGATAGTAAAACCAGACAGGAAAATAGAATGAACATAATATGTTCTTGAATATACTTTTCTCTGGGAGA
Organism: Pithys albifrons albifrons; assembly: GCF_047495875.1. Classification (NCBI taxonomy): domain Eukaryota; kingdom Metazoa; phylum Chordata; class Aves; order Passeriformes; family Thamnophilidae; genus Pithys; species Pithys albifrons. Next base: position 41,313,793 of record NC_092458.1, read on the forward strand.
AAATATATATTAAAAAAATAAAATAAAACAGAACAAAATCAGAAAGGGACATCTGAAGTTTTATTAATTTATTCTTGAATTTAACAGCTAGAAATACCAATATTAAGTGCAGAAAGTAGAGAAACAAACTCCCCAGGCTTTATAAGGGCAAAGCTATTTTTTCTTCTGTTAGTGATGATGTAAAATAACTATTGTAATTTCATGGTCTATGTTTAAAATCATAAGTTATTAAAGAATAAAAGAATGATAGAATATGCAGTGTTATAATGGACAAACCAGGATTATTGAGTTCAACTCCTGACCCTACACAGGATGCCCCAGGAATCACATCATATGCCTGAGAGAATTGTCCAAATGCTCCTTGAAAAATAAACAGATGTTCTTTACAGTGTAATATTTCAGATTTTTCAACACTGTCTCTAGAGTTCCTATTTGTAAAACAAGAAATATGCCTACCTATTAACTTTCTGATGTGTGGACTTAGTATAGACCACTGAATATACAGTAATTGCATACATACTTATATGTAGAATTGTAAGGACACACATGTTTACACAGTGAAGGCATACATTGAAAGATAAATATAAGTTTATGAAGACTTTTCAGAATAAAAGTCTATATCTTCCGGAAATTCTGAGAACAGAGTTTTATTGTGCTGAGAGACAAGATTATCTCCCAAAAACATATACATTTTTTTCACAATTCTGATTTGCTTGAATAAAGAAAGTATCGCATAGGCTGTCCAACAACTATTGGGCAAAGAGACTATGAAATGGTGTTCCTTCTTCAGAATTTCACATGAAGACTAAAACTTTTGATGTATTGGTCAGTCTTTGAATATATAGTATATTCAAACTTTCAAAGACATTGCTTTACCTTTAATATGTTTTTGATTGTACCTGAATCACAGCATCTTGGTCTTAGATCAAGAGTTGACAGTTGTCTTTCTCAAATCAGTCCTACACTAGGACATGAAATTATCATTCAACTGAACAGAATGTGTGCCAAATTATGTCCATCCTTCACGTTTTAGTATTTCAATGCATGGAATTTAAGTCAACATATATAGCAACTTGATCTATTTCATTCTCTCAATGCCATCTAAGGTGCACTAGGATAACCAAAATATGGGTTGGCAGTTACAAATTTGGTTCTGTGGAAAACCTATATCCTGTGACAGCATCTGGAGACAAGCACGGTGCCACTTCTTTAGTCTTTGATATCTATAAGGGGACAATTGAGTGTTGTCTCAAAAATGAAACAAATATTAACAGTACTACCTGATAAATCTGTAAGATTTGTTTCATTTTTATTCATTTTATTATCTTCTGCTTCATCAAATAGATGTATATTTCTGATTTTAATTCTCAATCAGGATGCAAACCAGTTTTGAAATATTGCAACTTAAAGTAAAAAATAATAGAAGAAAAGAAGTTTAGAATTGGAGCTAGCTATTTAGTACATAAATATAAAGGTAAATATAATAATAAATAGTAAACTTGGAAGATGGAGTACTAGTTTCAACAGGGAAAAGATTGAAAGCCAACTAAAAGCTGTTCCTTGGGCACCATATGAACAATGATGGCAATTGGCAGCACCTTTAAAAATGCTTCAGTATTAATGACTCATTTTAACATTACAAGAGTGAAACATTCCACCTTATTAGCCAGTATGTGGCCTATGGGGAAAAAAGTGAAGACATTTACAGGTAGCTGAAGCTGGTGAAGGAAATTATTCAGCAGGGCAGATATCATCTTGTGTCAGACATCTTAGCAAAACATAGTTGAAGTTTTTAGCAGCTCATGTTACTTAGTTCACTCCCCTTCTTCTCCTTCTGATCAGTGCTTTGACAGTATCTATTATATCACTGAAAAGCCCATTTTCATTAAATGACTGTGTTCATTTGAAGTGACAGTGCTTTTCAGTCACATTAGTAAATGAGCATTTCTCTTCAGCAATTTTCTAAGTGTCAAGAAAAGAGTACTTTCAAAAAATTTTGGAATTATTTTGCTGGAGTAGTGAGATAGCTGGATTACTACCTCTACTGCCTTTTCTCTATGGGTCAGAATAAAGCCTTAATAATAACAGTGGTAGCAGCAACCTGTTTTAACCCTAGAAAATAGGGAGGGAGGAGGGTTGGGGAGGGAGAGGGAGGCGAGGAATATTTTGTGCAATTTTAGTGATCATCACAACTGAGAAGAGAATAATTCTGCTTATACCATGTAATTATGTAGATAAGCAGTGAAGTTCTGTGTTTGGTGTGTATATTGCTTGTTCTATTCTCAGATAAACATTTCACTATTTGATTGCAAGACAGTCATGAGCAACAGCAAAGAAATAATAAAAAGAAATTCTTCAGACACTTTACGCTCAGATTATGGTTCATGGATTTTTCTATGAAAGTAAGTGATGATAGATGCAGAAGAAAGTTCATGATAGTATTTATTTAACTAGATTGCTGCAATTTGGGGAATAAGGTCTCTTTAGGCAAGTAATTTTCCTGTATCATCCACTGTGCTGAAAGGAACAAAAATAATTTCTAGTCCCCAAATGGCAAGCAGCAAGTCAGACATAAGGCGTTTCAATTTTTCAATTCAAAGTGACAATAGGCTGGCCAGTTATGAGATTACTTGTGCATTGAGTCCATGTAAGTTACTGAAAGAGGACAAATATTTCATCTTTTACCAATCCTTTCCAAAAGGGACAACGGTTGCCAGTCTGATTTGAAGAGGATGGACAAAATTCTTCTAAAGCATTCAGAGAAAGTCTTAGTTATGAAGACTGTGGGTACACTGATATGGGTCTTAGATCACTCCTATTTAATATTTATATAGTTGTGTGTATTTGCAAAAGCATTCATGAGAACGGAGAGAACATAAAAGATTATGATTTGGAGACCAACATGGATGGCAGAAGGAATGAGATGAGTCCCTGAGCTAATTTATTATAGAAAACAAACAAAAGAGGCTAGAGCTTTTTTTCTGCTTGGTTATCTCCCTCCCTTTCCCACAGCATTAATTTCATACAATCAGAGAACCATTTAGATTGAAAAAGACTTTAGAGATCATAAAGTAGTTCACTAGATGTTGACTTCCCTTCCCTGTGGGAACATTGTTAGACACCAGATGAGTGATTATTGGGCCAGAATCACCCTGTGAGGTGTGTGTGTCTGTGTGTGTGGGTGGGTGGGTGGGTGAGGGTGTGGGTGTAGGGGGCAGGAATGGGTTGAACCTCACATAGATGGGGTGGTGTTGTATCACTCATGGCAGGGCCTGGAGCCCACATGGGGAAGCCCAGGAGCAGCTGTCAGTCACAAATAGCCTAGGAAAATAACACCCCACAGCTCCTGGAGCCCCTGACCCAGCTCAGATTCACGGGGACAGAGAGAACATGGCCCCTCACCCTGGCCTGGGACCCCAGAGTGGCCAGGGGGTCAGAGGCCCCTCCTGAGGGGAGGGGCCATAGGAGAAAAAGGCACACTTGAGGTCTCGCTCTTGCCTCGGCCTGCCCTCCTGAAGTTTGCCAACATGTGACCTCTTAGTGGTAACTATGTTTTTCTCTCTTTATTCTTTCTTAATCTCTCTTCTTTCACTCTTTCTTTTACTCTTTCTTTTTTCCTCTTGTGAGTAACTTAAATATCTATTTTCTGTATTTCATTTAAGCAGTGGGTATTTCACTTAAGTTGTGGGTTGGTATTTGTCTAGTAGCTTGCTATTAAGTGCAACAATTCCATGGAATATTTTTGTTGATGGTGTAGTGCTCCTGTAAGCCCTTTTTGGCAAAACACCTGTTTTCTCAACAAATTAAAAGAAATCTCTTAGAGAAAACTGTGTAGTGTTTTCTCCAGACGTGAAATCAAGTTATCAAAGAATCAAAGGCTTTGCAGGAGTTCATGTGGGATGAAATTTCTTGAAGTCTGAAATTAAAATGTACACCTTGTAAAGTGTGTAGCTTCTGGACCGAGTTGTAACAAACATCTTTGCTGCTCTGGGAAGGTCAGGCATAAAGTTGTGTTTCTTCCTGCCCTGCAGCTGCTGATTACCAGTTTGGGGCAACACCAAGCAAGATCAGGCATTCGTCCCCATGCTTCTCTCCCATCTCCAGGATCTTCTCCCAGTTTAAAGAGCTTTCTTCCAGCTGGGATGTTTCCCTTATTCTTTATTCTTTCCACAGCCACCTCTCTGCTTCAGAATTCTTTATTTTTTAGGAAAACTTTGTTTCTGGAACATCAAGTCTCTGGTTTACACAATGAAAATAGACTGTGTGCACAAACAAATGTTCTCAGTTTTGTAATTTCTGGGGGTTTTGTCTCCTGTTTCCCTTAAATGAAGGATTAATTTCTGTTTAATACAAGTTTTCAAAATTCACAGCCAGCTCATAGCAGGGACATCTAATAAGTATCAGGCTTCCTCTTGGAAGTTCAAGGATCCAGTTTCACATATTTACAAATACATAAACATTCAATTAGATTCTGTGAGTTTACATTCATTTTTTTTTCTTTTTTCTTTTTTTTTTTTTCAGATAAAACACATGGGAAAGGGTCTTTTCCCAATAAGCAGTTTAGCTTTTAAAAAATAAACTTGTCAAGAGAAGGGAGAAATCCTTTCCATTTACATCTAAGATGTGAAATGTTGATCCATACAATGTCAAGCCAATGCTTGACATTGATCATTTTGTTTTCTGGCTTTGCAAAGTCTGCTAGCCCAAGATACAAGTTTCTGTTAAACCAGCAGAAATGGGGAATTGAACCAGGATTTCACCCTCACTTGTAACACATATTGAGCTGCTGATAATTCCTTACATGAGGAAATATGGACTTTTTTCGTCTCACTACTGCCTGAAGAGGCAACTTGAAGGTTGTTTTTCCTGAATAGGTTCTGCAAATGTGTATTGTTTGGAGTCTTACAGATTTAGAAAGAGCTGAGCAAGTTTTTGAAAAGTTCATCACTACATAGATATTTTGTCAAGATGCTTAAATTCATACATGTGCCTAGGCTTTAAACAGACAACCCACTTAATTCCTTTTTCTACTTCAATTTTATAAATTGTTCACTGCTGAATTGATTCACCAACTGGATCGGTGGGAGATCCAGCCAAAATTCTCATAGAGCATCTTTCTTTACAGTTGCACTAATGAATGGCAGGAATAATTTCAGACAGTTCTGTGGCTGTTACAAAGAATACAATATTCTAAAGCAAGAGACTACAATCCACTGCATCATGCATCTAATTCTAACTCCATAGAGTAAAAATATATCAAACATCTTAAAAATTATAGGAAAAATAGCATTAGAGTTAGTATTCCTATTAACTCTATAACTAGAATTAATATTCTGTCCACAGATAGAGAGAATTCACCTTAACATCTGCCCATTTTTTAGGCTTAAAAGTCTTTTTCTTCAGAGAATGATGAAGGTTTTTACACCATAGCAAACTATTGAATGGCATGATCAGATTTCATATAAGTTAAAATCTTCAAAAAAATGTATGAATATTTAAGTGTTTTAAATATTTGGATTTATCAGCTGTGCTTCTCTTATTTCTATTACTTTTTGGTTTGATACATTTAGTTTTTTTAATAGTTTTAGTTTTACCATAGATTTTATGAGAAAGGTTGTCAGAGGCTTTGAGGGAAGGATGTTACCACAGCTGTTTTAATGAAATATTTAATTCATATTCCTATCCATTCCTGTCTGACCAACCTGATCTCTTTTTACGATCAGGTGACCCACCTGGTGGATGAGGGGAAGGCTGTGGATGTGGTCTATCTAGACTTCAGCAAGGTCTTTGACATTGTCTCCATTAATATACTCCTGGAAAAACTGGTAGCCCATGGCTGGGACAAGTGTACCCTCTCCTGGATTAGGAGCTGACTGGAGGGTAGGACCCAAAGAGTGTTGGTGAACGGAGCTGCATCCAGCTGGCGGCCAGTCACTAGTGGTGTTCCTCAGGGGTCTGTGCTGGGTCCAGTCCTGTTTAACATCTTTATTGATGATTTAGATGAGGGGATTGAGTCCATCATCAGCAAATTTGCTGATGACACCAAGCTGGGAGGGAGTGTCGACCTGCTGGAAGGCAGGAGGGCTCTGCAGAGGGATCTGGATAGACTTGAGAGATGGGCTGATTCCAATGGGATGAAGTTCAACAAGGTCAAGTGCTGGGTCCTGCACTTTGGCCACAACAACCCCCTGCAATGCTACAGGCTGGGCACGGAGTGGCTGGAGAGCAGCCAGGCAGAAAGGGACCTTGGAGTACTAATTGACAGGAAGCTCAACATGAGCCAACAGTGTGCCCAGGTGGCCAAGAAGGCCAATGGGATCCTGTCCTGTATCAAAAATAGCGTGGCCAGCAGGACCAGGGAAGTGATCGTTCCCCTGTACTCTGCATTGGTGAGGCCACACCTTGAGTACTGTGTTCAGTTCTGGGCCCCTCAGTTCAGAAAGGATATTGAGGTGCTGGAGCGGGTCCAGAGAAGAGCTACAAGGCTGGTGAAGGGACTGGAGCATAAGTCCTATGGGGAGAGGCTGAGAGAGCTGGGGTTGTTTAGCCTGGAGAAGAGAAGGCTCAGAGGTGACCTCATCACTGTCTAGAACTACCTGAAGGGAAGTTCTAGCCAGGTGGGGGTTGGTCTCTTCTCCCAGGCACTCAGCAATAGGACAACGGGGCATGGGCTTAAGCTCTGCCAGGGGAAATTTAAGTTGGAGATCAGAAAAAAATTCTTTCCAGAGAGAGTAATCAGGCATTGGAATGGGCTGCCCAGAGAAGTGGTGGATTCACCATCCCTGGAGATTTTTAAACGCAGATTGGATGTGGCACTGAGTGCCATGATCTAGTAAATGGACTGGAGCTGGACCAAGGGTTGGACTCAATGATCTCAGAGGTCTTTTCCAACCCAATCAATTCTATGATTCTATGATTCTATGAATCTGGTAAGAAATTCCTATCTGAGGAGGATGATGTAACTGTTTAACTTCTTTGGTGTTTACTGTTTGTGCTTTTTATGCTGTGTTCTGTTCAAAGCATATGGCAGAGTAGCAAAAAAGGGAAACCACCTTTTTACCTTATTCTTGGATAGTACTGTCAGAATTAAGGGAAATTGCATAGCAGAAAAAAGGAATTGCTACTTTTCTCTAGCCAGAAGATTATAAGGTAACGTGGAGTCGCACAAATGCAGACAAAGAGCCAAGAAGCTAAAAAAAACAAAAAAAAACAAAAAAAAAGGAAATCTTTATGGGGAAGGAGTTTGTTGTAGTACAGTAAGACCATGGGAGTCTCTGGACTCAGAGCAAAGGAAAAAACAGAGCCTTGTTCAGGAAGAACAAAGAAAGAAAAATGACCAAGTTACCAAGTTGTTTTGAAGTTCTTTTATTTCAGACTTCTCCGTAAATAGAGTTCTATTCTTTCTATTCTGTTTCAAATTATGCTTAATCTCAATGTTTTCTAATACATCCATGTAGGGTTTTTAAGGATGACAACACGTGAAAAAGAAAATGTTACAGAAGTCTACTGAATGGGATGGAGATATTACTCTGACTAGATATATGTTTGTTCAGGTACTGTTTGTTTTTTTGGGGTTTTTTTCCAGTTGTGCTTTAGCTCTATATTAGCAAATTTCTGTTTGCTGAAGAACAAACAAACCCAGTCACCAAGGCAGCAGCTCCAGTTCCAGCACGATCTGCAGTGGAGCACTCTAGAGGGATGAGGGAGCATGGGTGAGGGAGTTCCTGAAATGGAGGAACCTCAGGGGCAAAGGAGAAAGCCACTGGGAGCCCCCAGCTTGTGCAACAGCAGCTTACATGATCTGGGCAGGGCCAGGAGCAATGATGGCTAAGACCCCCCATTTAGAAAAGAAGCCCTTTGGGAGCAATCAGGAGTGCCACCAACAGGATGGCAAACAGGTGTGGCATGTCAGCCAGGGCATAGTATGGCCATTTCTGTGGCAGTTCACATGGAAGGACATGCAGGAAAGGTGCTGAAGCCCTGCCAGACTGACCAGGGAGCAATGACACCCACCTAGCAGAAAGTCAGAGCCTCTCTAAGCTCTGCACTCAACACCACTGATGCAGCTGCTCAGACAGAGCTCTGGTAGGACCATGCTGCTACCCAAGTACCAGCTGCAGGATGTGCCCTGCTCTTCTGCCAGTACTGGACAGCAGCAGTGAGCACACCTGTGGAATATGTGCCCAAGTAGAGGAGCTCCTCTGCTAAGGGGCAGAGCTCAGAGAGGAGGTGACTAAGTTCAGGAGCACCAGGGAGTCTGAAAGGTAGACTCCTGGAATCACACTGTACCTTCCCTGGGACAAGCCAGACACACAGGCAGGATGCAAGCTATGGAGGATTCCCTATCTTCTCCACTTGACTGAATGTGTTGACTTAAGTGATAGAGAGTAACAGCAATAAATTCATGCCTGGCACAGCAGATGTGCCACCATATGGCACTCACTTTTCCAGGTGCCATGAAATAATAGGTACTAGGTTTTGCAAGTGGAACTAAACAACGATGATGAAAGTTCAACTAGCTTGGTGGGGTTGATGAGGTTAAGTTCACAAAATCGCAAAATATTCTGAGTTGGAAGGTACCCACAAGAATCAGAGTCCAAATCTTAAGTGAAAGGCCCCTATGGGGATCAAACACACAACCTCGGTGTTATTATCATGCTCTAACCAGCTGAGCTAATCTCAGGGTCCTACACCCTGCATCAAAATTGATTCCATTGAGAAGATAACTTCCAGACACAGCTGGTGAATGAGTCAACCAGAGGAAGTGCACCAGTGGGCCTGTTGCTTGTGAACAGAGAAGAACTAGTGAGTGATGTGATAGTTGAAGACCATCTTGGGCATAGGAATCATGAAAATACAGGTTTTGAATCTTGGGGAAGTAAGGAATTGTGTTCAGTTTTGGGTCCATCACTACAGGGATGATACTGAGCTGCTGGAATGTGTGTAAAGAAGGGCAATGGAGCTGATGGAAGGTATCTAGCACAAATCTTAAAAGGAGTGGTTGAGGGATCTGGGATGGTTTAGCCTGGAGAAAAGGAGGCTGAGGGGAAACCTTATTGCACTCTACAACTACCTGATAGGAGGTTATGGTGAGATGGGGATAGGTCTCTTCTCCCAGGTACAACTAACATGATTAGAGGAAATAAGAAGCCTGAAGTTGTGCCAGGGGAGAGTCAGAAAAAATTGTTCCTCAATGTAGTTGCCAAGCTTTGGAACAGGCTTCCCTGGGAAAGTGGTTGAGTCACCACTCCTACAGCTGTTTGAAAGATGTGTAGCTATGGTGCTAAGGAACACTGTTTAGTGGTGAACGTGGCAGTGCTGGGTTACAGTTTAGCAATTTTATGATTCCTTGATTAATAAAAACTTATCTCCATGAAGGAAAAATACTAATTGCATTTTTAAAAGGAATCTACTGCTATCTGAGTTCCTGTCTTGATTTCAGTAGTTACTCTCATTGCAAATTGTTTTGCATTTCTCAAAAAGCTGAGAGGAAGTCAAATACTTCTATTAATATGGGCAAAAGGAAGCATATTTAACAGAGATGATGGGTAAACATTTAATGAGGACACTTTGAATAATTCCTAGCTGGCTATAAATAGATGACAAAACTGATTATAAATTGAGGCATCGTGCCTAGTGTATGAAGTGGGGAACAAGAAATCTGAATAGCTTTAAAGTTTGTCTTTGAAGTAGTAAGGTTTGTATTCATTAGGTCACTTATGTTTTTGAGGGTGGGGGATTAGTCTGTTGTTTTGTTTTGTTTTATTTTTTTAATGCATTATGCTTCAAATGGACTTATTGATAAGGCAGCTTTTGGGGAATTCTGAAATTTCTGTATTTATTATAATTTGATAATGTGTGTGTGTTTTCCTTATTATGCAAATACATGATGACAATTTAAACATTCCAAACTAGAGTATGGTAATGAGCTCTTCAGGGAATTAAATCAACCTGGTAACTGAATCTCGTAAAGAGCATAGCAGCCTGAATATCTCCTGACATATCGTTTTAACATCACATGATACCTTTATGCTCCCTGGTTTGCCTGAATAAGCTGTTAGTATTGCTGATTTTGCCTAAACAGCTGAAGGCCCAGGGATGTTACATATGTTCTAGGATAAAAAACCCCACATCATCAGAGGGCTGATGAATATGATGCAGAACCTGTGGAATATCTCTTCTCTTGGTGTAACCAGTGATCAGCCAGGACCCCCTTGGGCATCTTAAATGGTAGAGCACATCTTTCTGTGCTTTATTCATGGTTATCTTTTATTTTTGTTTCTGCTACTCTGTGATACTTAGGACTTGTAAAGCCTTTGTTTTTTCTCAACTTATGGACACCAAATTTCAATAAATGTCTGACATTTCACAAGCCAGATATACCTTTCAGTAAAGTGAAATATCTTTCTTTTTCAAGAATTCAATTCTATCATCCTATTTTCTATGAATGATGTTCTAAAGTTCTGTCACATTGTCAGTGTCCTCCCTCAGGTTTGTAGCACTTGTAGCTTTTGTCATGTTCTGCAAGCCTGGGCAGCATAACTGGTCCTTTTGGTACGTCTCTCTTCTTGGTATGTTACTTTCTTTTTTTTTTTTTTTGTTTTTTGATAGTACCTCTTTTGGCTAGTCCTTACATATATTGTCCACAAGTTTGCTTATCCTTGCTTTGTTTACTGAAGTTCATGTACATAGGTTATATTCCCATCTAAACTTTTTAACCTTGGGATTTGCCATATATATTTCACAGTGTGTCTACAATGTTAGCTTTAAATTGCCTGCCAAGGAAATTATAATAAATGAAAAGGACAGATGATAAAATGTCACAGTTTGTGCAATCAGATATTTTCAAGCACATTTCCCATATAATAGCAATTGTAGAATCATTAAAGGCTGTCTCTAAAACATTATGTATAACCATGTTTCTGCCTTCTGGGGCAAAACTCTATTTGTTCTAAGCAGTTCAGTTTTAGCACTGATTCAATAGTCCTTATTTTTTATAAATTTCAAACTGCCACTGCCACTGCCACTGTAAAAATAAAACAAAAAATAAATTGGGTGTTATGGGTTTAGCCAGATAGGCCTAAAATTTAGGTTTTAAAGTTCAGACTAGGCCTGGAATTGTCAGCTGACTTGAGCTGGGCTGAGCTAACTAACAGCTGACTTCTTCTAACCAGAAGTGTTGTATTCCATACAATATTATGACATCATCTCAGAAGGGGTAAGAGCCTGTGTGTGGGAGGTGTTAAGTCAGTTCCACCATGGCCAACGTACAAGCAAGACATGCTAGAGTTGTTTTGCCGTGCTAGGCCTTGCTCTTGCTGCTGCTGCTACTTGCCTTTTGTTTGAGTTCAGGGAAGTAGAAATATTTGTTGTTACTCTTGCTGAATGTCTTTTAGAGTACTTATAGATCTAGAGTAATAGACTTTGTAATAACTGAGGAGTGGGATGTTATTTCTTGTTATATATATAACTTGTTTAAGTGAGCATTATATTGTAGTTTTCTCTTAAATTTCTCTTTTCTGTATAAATACATATAGTTAATTTCAGCATAAACCTTGCTTGGAGGGTTTTTAGTCTACTCCTTTTTTTCCTCTTGGCTGGCTGGGAGGAGGAACCCTTTTTCTCTGTACTTGGGCAGTTGGCATTTTGCCAGCTCAACCCAAGGCATTGGGTTTACTCAATGACTGGTGTTTCAGTGCTTCTAGAGTTTTTAGTCCCTATCAAGAAACCTGGGGCTTTTCCTCATTTAGTTTTAAACATCTCCAGCATAGCATCTTCTTGAACTAGTTATGTTATACTCCTCACAGCTGAGGCACACAGTCAGGAACAAAACTCAAATGGATGATTAATTGTAGAAGTACATTCTATAAAAAGATTAATTATTTCTAGAACTGCCAATTCCTTAAAGTGAATCTGAGTGGTTAGCTCCAATAAAAACAAACATTATAGGTACTGGGATGAACGAACAATGTTCTGAGAACTTTGGAAATCCCTGAGGCTGGAGCACAGTTGACATTCTGGCTTTATGGTAAGAGTGAAATTGGTAAGAATGTCAACTACGCTGCACATCTCCAGTATCTCCTGAAGAGATGACATTTCAGAAAAATTGTGTCAATACCTATATTTTTAAATTTTTTCATTATTTTTGATTTTCAGGTTTTTATTTTTTTTTGGGAGGAGGAGAACAATTCAAGCATATCTGCATTTAATTTAAACAAGATATAAATTTAATAAATGTGTTTTCACATTAAGAAGGTTGATTTTTATTCAAATCTAATATCAGTAATTTGATTTCTAGGATTTTTTCACTTTGAGTATAAACACTAGATTTATCCTGAAATATTTTTATTCTTAAACCTATAATTATAGTAAAGATTTAAGTTTGGGGGGGTGGGGAGGTGAGGGGTTATGAAAAAAATTCTGTAGGTGTGTTTTGCCACATTATTTTCAACAGTGTATTAAAGTCAGCTTTCTTAGACTACGAAATGTGAAATAAATAAAATTTATTTTTCATTTCATATGAAGTAGAAAAGAAAGATTAATATATCTATAACTGCATTTTCTAGTTGAGGCAAAGAAGATCATATCAGCAATTTAATTTCATTTGTGTCACTGTGACAGCAAAGTCACATAGCCTTAAATTGATGCATAAGACAGAAATAGACTGTACTGCAGTTTGCACAAAAATTCTACAAGAGACACAATGGACAGTTAGAAACACTGGCCATTACCACTTCTTTTTTATCCAACTGACAACGCAGTCACAGCTATTTTACTTAGGAAATAAATTGCATTTGTTATGAAAGTTCCTGAGTGTTTGCCAAACTGGGAATGCCCAGCATGAGTTTCATCTATGTACAAAATCACAGTATAACTTAGCTTTAAGTACTGCAGCCTTTTGAGAAAAAGAGTTTTTCAAAGAATGAATCCAAAATACATTTCCATTTTGCTGCTTTCTACACAAAAGCAAACTATAAAATCAAGAAAATAAAAGCCAAAACAAATCTCTAGAGATCAATAATCTCATCTGAACCTCTTTGAACAATGTATGAAGGCACAGCTAGAGAAGCTGCCAGTCAATGCATTTTAGTCCTCCTTGTAGTACAATGAGATTGTATAGCACAGTATCATAGAATTATTGAGGTCAGAAGGAACCTCTGGATTTCTTCTATTTCATTGTTCTTGCTAAGAGCAGGATCAATTATGGTAGGTTATTAAGGGCGTTGTCCATGTTGAGTTATTTATATCTCCAAAGAGGGAATTTCCACAACCTCTCCAGGGAACTTGGTCCAGTGTTTGACCACTTTTGCTGTAAAAAAAGGTTTTTCCTGTGCTTACACATAATTTCTTGTGTATAAATTTGTCTCTTGTCCATTCACTAAATAATACTAAGAGAAGGTGGTCTTCTTCACCCTCCACCCCCCACCATCAGGTATTTAGACACACTGGAAGGATTTCCTTTCCCTAAGCTCTCTCTTCTCTGAGCTGAACAGAGGGATGAACAGTTCCTCTTAGCCTCCTCTCACATGTCAGACTCCTGAAGTCCTTAATTATCTTTGTGATCCTTGCAAGACTTACTCCAATGAAAACTTCAGTCACTTCCTTCAAGCAGCAGAGGAAAAAGAACGAGAAGCAGCAGCACTTGGAGGCTGCCGAGGTGGAGACATGTGAACTCCTCCAGAAGCTGTTCCCTAAAGTCTCCCTTCCTTCTAATGTGAGCTCCTTTCTTCTGAGGAGCTCAGACTTTGACCAAGCCCTCCAGAGGTAACCTCACCTGTGGCTGAGTAAGAGGGTAGAATTACGTGCCACATCCTTTTGACAGTGTTCTTGCTATTGAAGCCTGTGAAGTTGACGATCTAACTTCTGCAATAGATCATTGCTGGCTAATGTTCAGTTTGCTGTTCATCAAGATCCCAGGTTCTTCACTGCAAAACTTTCCAGTTGTCCAGCCCCAACATGTACTCATGCATGGGCTTATTGCTTTCCACGTGCAGGACTTTGAATTTCCTTTTGCTCAACCATTTGACATTATTATTGTCCCATTTCTCCAGACTATCTAGGTTCCTCTGAACACAGACCAACCATCTGATTTAGCAACCCTTCTACCAGAGTTTTATCACCTGCAAATTTTCTGAGAGCACTCTCTGTCTAAGAATCTAGATAGTGAGTGAACTATACAGTGTTGACACCAGTGTCAACCCTGGTACACACACTGTTGATGTGTTCCCAACTTGAATTTGGGCCATTGATGATAAGCTTTTGAGTCCAGCATTTGAAACAGCATTAAGTTCACCTCACTGTACACTTGTCTGAGTCAACTCTACTTTAGATGTATTGTCATAACAACATAGCAACGTAATAGATTTTCCCCTAAGGCTGAGTCATTCCTAGACACCAGATTCTCGTAATTACCCTGGGTATCAATACAGGCTGAGGGATGAACTGATTGAGAGCAACCTTGCCAAGAAGAACTTGGAGGTGCTGTTGGATGAGAGGCTGGACATGATCCAGCAAAATGCACTTGCAGCCCAGAAAGGCAACTGTATCCTGGGCTGCACCAAAAGCTGTGTGGCCAGTAGGTCGAGGGAGGTGATTCTGCCCCTCTATTCTGCTCTGATGAGACCCCATCTGAAGCACTGCATCCAGCTCTGGGGTCCCCAGCACAGGAAGGACATTGATGTGTTGGAGCAAGTCCACAGGAGGGCCACCAAGGTGATTAGAGGGATGGAGCACCTCTTTGCTGATGGAAGGTTAAGAGAATTGGGGTTGTTCAATCTGGAAATGAGAACACTTTGGCGTGACTTAATTGTAGCCTTCCAGTACCTGAAGGGAGCCTATAAGATGGAGAGAGATTATTTTCAAGGGCATGTATGTATGCCAGACTTCACAAACAAAGATCTGGGAAAGTCTCTCCCCACGTGGGTGTGCCCTTCGAGCCTGCGCAGTGGATTTTTTAGGTGAGGCACAGCGTGCACAGAACTGGCCCCACCGTTTAAGTCCTAAGGTCCATCTGCCATGGCTGAGCAAGCTTGGACAGTGCCAGTGAAGTCCTTGGGACTGTCACAGCACCCGGTACTAACCAGGGCTGACCTTGCTTAGCATCTGAGATCTGATGGGATCGGATGGCAGGGAGGCATTTAGCCCAGGGGATGGTCCCCACTGAGACTCAAACTCAGGTCCTTGGGATTCAGAGTCCAGAGTGCTCTCCTTTACACCATGGGACCGCCCTTCAAGGGTGTGTACTGACAGGGTAAGGGGTAATGGTTTTAAACTGGTAGAGAATAGCTTTAAATTAGATATTCAGAAGAAATTCTTTACTGTCAAATCATTAGAGCAGGTTCCCCATAGAAGCTGTGGATTCATCTTCTTTGGATTTCTAACATACCAGTGACTTGCTTGAGACTGAAAAGTCTCTTTAGAGTGTAATCCTGCAGCCTAATTGTAAAGCTTGTTCACCTATTATTTTATTTGGATACTCTTTTATTGACTTATTTGCATTATGGTTTTATATTATAATACAATTTCTCTTTACTAACTTTGAGATCACTTAGGATACAAATTTAGGAGAAAAAAATTATGCATTCAGTTGCTTATGAGAAATAACCTAAACTATGAGGACAGAGATTAACAACAGGTGGCACACTGATTTTTGAATACCTGGAGTTATATACAGAAATAAAACCTCCTTTACAATAATTTAAAGATGTAGAAAGCAAGACAATAAGAAAGTAAGGCAATAGGAAAACCAATAAGTTTGGAAGGTTGCATATGCTACAATTGAAATTGAATTAAACAATGTCTTTGCTAGTCTGCCCCAGTATTTCTGACACAGTAAAATCAGAAAGATTTAGGTTTTAATCTTTCATTTAGTTTGTGGTGTGCCCAGGATCTTCAAGCCACTAATTAAGTTACATTTCATAAATCTGTATTTTTAAAAATGTCTTTATGCGAGGAGTCTTAATATTTTAACAATTTAATAAATGTATCACATGATGTTTTTACTGAAAGGATAGCAATAACTGGCAAGTCTCTTCATCAAGACTCAATCATTAAAAATCTTTTGTACTGATTCCAAACTCTGGGTCTAGTTGCTTTTATGAACAAAAATTTTTTCAAGGATGTCAGTGAAAATAGATATTGACTTTCATATCAAGTTTTATGACATCTGCAGTTTGGAACTCTGATGTCATAGTCATTTTAAGAATATATTTCACAGATTTTATCGGGTTGTATATTTTAGACTTTATAACTAAGTAAATAAACTATAAAAAATAATACATTTTAGATTTTCTTTTTTGTTATTATATAAAACCTCTGACAGAAAATAGTTCCAGTGTAGCACACCTCTTTTTCCTGCAACAGTTTTGAAATAACAGAAAATTATTCTTTTCTGTTTGCAGTTCATTGTTCTCTTCAAATATTTCCACTGAAATTAACCAGAGTAGACTCCATTTTCTATCTATTCAATTGCTTTTATTAGATTATATCTTGTATGGTCCCTCAAATTGCTCAAGGATTTGATACACAATACAGAAGAAAAACAACCACAGTCAAACATCATTCTATTGTAAGAGTGATATCTTCAATCAGGACTGTCTTGCTCACCCCTACAGTTTTCCTGTGTTGGCATCAAAGCAATAGTGTCAGAGCTGCAGCACCTGACTCTGATGCATAATGTCAGCAAAATAATGATTTCAGGTCTGCTCTGGAAAACTTATACTGCTGTGGAGCTCTAATTTAAGTAAAGTCTAATTTGAATCACTGGCTTACCTCAATTTCTTTGCTATACTTGAATCAGGAGTTACCAATTATTTTGAGTCTGACAAAATATGACTGTTTTCTTAGTTAATTAAAATCTTTGATGCTGCTCTACATTTGTAAAACTGTTCAAATTAATTTGGCCTTCCTATCTAGTTACTTTCAGCCAGACTGGCTTATGTTCAAATGTCTGTCATTTTACAATAGCCTTTTTTGGAAAGAATAGTTTATCTTATTAAAGATATTTCCACTGTGTCATTTACCTCTAACAAAAATACAGGCAAGAGCCAGCTCAGGAATATATGCACAATTTATTAAAAACAGGAATGTAAATGTAACAAGGATAGTGAGGAGATATAAAGATGATAATATACTTTGAAGAATGGAAAAAGCCAATTTTTTTAAAAGAAAATAAATTACATGCATAAAATAAGTGGGACAAAAATTGACACAAAATAAAATTGTCATGACATAATAGGACCATTTCATAGTAGATTCATGAGGCTTCTGTGTCGTACTTGAAGCAGACAAGCTGAAAGTAGTCTTCATTGGAAAAGATCTTACCCCTGAACTGAGGTGAGTCCAATACCTCAGTGTAGACAACCTGTGACATTTTGTCAAAGACTTTAAAAACACACCTCTTAAATGGTCTTGAAAACAAGGCTAGAAGTGAGCTTCATTGTCTCAGATACCAAGAGGGAAAGATTATCAGTTTCCTACAATATGAGCATGATAGGATGCATATCAATATCAATTCTGGATTTATTTTGAACCTGGAATGATATTTACAGTGAAAAGAAGAGTCAACATTCATTCCTAAAAAACTGTTGTGGTCTTTGGGCAGAAAGGAAAATAACACCCTGGTCTGAGTTATCTATTTGTTATGAAAATGCAGAGATGGCAATAGTACAGAGTAGGTCACAGTAGAAAAAGAGCAATGCTAGATTTTTTTTGTATTCTGAGCAGCATCAAAAGAAGCACTGCTAGCAGATCAAGGCAGTTGATACTCTCCCTTTACTCAGCTTTTGTGGGATCCTACCTGGAGTGCTGCATCCAGCTCTGTAGTCCTCAGTACAGGAAAGCCATGGACCTGTTCGAGTGGATCCTGAGGAGGGGGCCACAGATATGAACACATGACTGGAACACCTCTGGTATAAGAAAAGTCTGAGATGGTACGGATTGTTCAGCCTGGAGAACAGAAGATTCTGGGAAGGCCTTAGTGCTGCCTTTCAAGGGGCATATAAGAAAGAAGACAAAATTTTAGCAGCCTTTTGAAATAGAAAAAGGAGTAATGATTTTAAACTAAAAGAAGGTAGATTTAAACTAGATATGAGTAATAGCTCTTTTTACAAGAGTACTGAAACACTGGAATAGGTTGCCTGGAGAGATGCCCATCCCTAAAAACATTTCAGATCACGTAGTATGTAATTCTGAGCAATCTGAAGTAGTTGAAGATGTCTTCCTAATTGTAGAGTTTCACACCTTTAAAATCTCTTTCAAATAATACTATTCTTTAAATATTCTTAGCAATATAACTGTTCCCTAGACTTGGACTGTACTGGTAAATTCTAAGGTAAATCAGCAAGGCAAAATTGTAATTTCATCATGATTTTCTGAGAATAAAAAGGGAATTCATACCACATTTTTCTGCCCTATCAAGAAGCTTCATTTTACCACAGACCACAAAAATGGAAGGCAGGAGGGAGACCACTCTACAAGTTAGCTCCATCTGCTTCCCACTCAGTCTCTCAAGCTGCAAGCCAAAATTAGCATGTCACCTCCCAGCAAGTCACAGAAGTATTACTAATTAAAATATTATCAACATGTCAGATTTGATTTTAATCAAGTAATTACTAGTGCTGTGCACTAAAGTAGATCTGAAAAACACTGCAAAGTGCATTTTAATCCCTTTCTTCATTTGTTTAATACACAGAACAAAATTGTTCCACAGTAAATCAACTCTATTAACTAATTCAATTTTGTTTCCACTGTGTAAAAGCCTCCCTAAGCACTATACCTATTAGTTTAAGAAAGTGAGTACCAAGCTAGGAAGTATGTGGAACTAGGAGCCAAAACCACTTTTGGCCGAAAGCTACTTTTGAGAGATTCATTAAAAATTTCCTATTACTTTGAAAGTACTTCCTTTCTGGATGGTATCCATAGGTAAAAAATAATTTAGATATAAATCCCAACTTATTAATAAATAAAAATCCTGCAAGTCTCATTTTACTAGGTGGCTTATTTTATCATTTAACAGCTTTAAAATACAAAGATGAAACCAAAATGTAAGAATGTAAACATTATTTCTATAGCGTTAAGTACACAATCTTTTATCTGTTAGAGAGTCTAAATGATCTGATTCCAGTGGTAAAATTTATCACAGATAATTTTATCTAACTAAAACTCATGCATCCAGTCTTACTAACTAGGATGCCTAAGATCTGGCCACTGAACTGAGGATGGAGGTGGGCTCATCACCAGGTTTTAGATCTATATTTAGTGTTCAAATGTAATTGTCTAGGCATGAGTCCAGTGGTGTAATTCAGTTTCAAGAACAAAGGCATATACCATTATGTGGGATGCTTTTGAGAAGGCATCTGTAAGATGCTGATAATTCTGGCAGCAAAAATTTATGCTTTCCCAGAGATTTATCTGGAAATTAAATGGGATACAGCAGAACTTGTCTAACAAATCTAAATGCTCTTACACAACTGAAAATTACCATCTACTGCAGCAGTAACTTAGACACTTTGACATGGGCTTCACTGATTCAACTTATGCTGGGTAATGACATTGAGATATTGGAGTCAATATTTTCTCCTGTATGGATCTCGTTGGTGTTACCTTGGGACTGTGACAGACCTTTATCTTGCTAAACAGCAATGACAGACAGCTGCATTCCTCTCTTAGTTCACATGTACATTCCTGCATTTGAATACCTAGATAAAGGAGTTTAATAACATTTAAGAACCCTTAGGTAGATTGAGATGTCCACATGGACATAGCTTACAAGTCACTTCCTATAGAAGTAGCTGAAATTGTAGCTGAAGAACATCTGGGATTACTTTAAGTTATCTGAAGCAATATCAGTTGGCTCTGTTAGGACTCTGAACAGACTCTCAAGTACAAAATACATATTTAATAACTCTTGCCACATTGCCAATAAAAATCTCCAATTCTGATTCCCTTATTCCTTTAGGTTTTTTATATTTTCTAAATAGACTGAAGCATTTTCTTCCCCCACCCCCCCGCCCCCCCATGCAAGTCCTCTATGATTACAAGACCAATTTCTCTCCTCTGCCTTAGGTACCTCTTTACTTACTGTAAGCAAATTCACTTCAGCTTTATTTTACTGTCTCTGAAAATAGAAAAATACAATTTCCTTTGGATACAAATCTAGTTCTGAACAGTTGTCCCCTGTGAAAACCCAGTTTTTGGAAGAAGTCATTATGCTGAAGATAAACTTATATGCATATAAAGTGTCTGTTCTCTCCAGTCTGTATTTAGCATCAGGAAGAGAACTCTATGTCACTTTTCATATATCCTCTTTTGCCCTAAACAGATGAGACTAACATGATACATGAGTGAAGATATGTCTTTGCAGAAATATGGAATTAAACTGTAAACACTAGACTTTAATCCTTGAAGTGCAGGCCATTTGAAGGAATTGGTTACAATATTAAAGTATCACAGTTAGACAAGGCAAAAGGATCCAAGTACAGGTTTCTGTGGCCTTGCTGACTGTACGTGAAAACTAAATTAGCAATATATACAGAAAACCAAAAAAGAATGAAAATAAAATAAAGTTCAAAATATTTTTAAATATATGCACTTTACAAATTGTTTTACAGGATTGTCCAATAATTTATTTTAAAATCTATTATTAAGTAAAATTCACATAGATCAACCTTCCAAAATTACTGAGTTAAAAAACTAATATGCATTGACTAATATCCTTTAGGAGTTAAATATATGTTTTCTGATCTCGATTTGTGATGCTGGAGATACTCAGGAATGTTCTGGGGAGGCTTTCATATTTAAATTCTCCTGAAGAAAAATAATAAAAGTATTTTATTTTATCTGTCAATGGGAAAAAAATCACACCCATTTTTTAAATTCACTCATCAAACAGATTTTCAGGTTAATGAATATTAATGGCAAGAAAATCTTTACAGTGAGGGTGATGAGGCACAGGAACAAATTACCCAGGTAAGTTTTGGATGACCCATCCATGGAACTGTCCAAGGCCAGGTTGGTTGTGACTCTGAGCAATCTGGTCTAGTGGAAGGTGTCCCTGCTCATGGCAAGTGGATTTGAACTAGATGAACTTTAAGGGCCCTTCCAACCCAAACCATTCTAGGATTACATAATTCTATAACAAGCACAAAATTAATGCTCTAACCACTGAGATACTGAGTGATCTGGGTTACACTCTGATTCAGTCAGAAATTATTAATTTTTTTTAATAAGTCTTAAAAAAGTGGTGCATTTCCATTTAAAAAAAGGTATTTGAGAAGCCTAAACTAATTAATCACTGAACTAATTTTAGAACATATGTGACTGAAGCTAGCCTCATATTTCTATCTTGAATTATACAGAAAAAAAATCCTGAGTAACAATAGGAGGTGATGAATTGGGATTAAGAAGTGAGAACTGTGAGCCAGATGAAGTAACAGCTTGACTAGAGAACAAATCTTTTGAGGTAATCTAACCATGAGGTAATCTAACCATCCTTTATTGATTAATGTAGCTACAAGCATCCTTAGAAGAAAGTCAGTATTTGTAAAAGAACAAAACTGAAGATCGTGACATACCTGTAACTAAATTTAAGGGAAAATATAAGAAGCTGGAATGGTTTTCACCTGATATTTTAGAGAAGTAAAGAAATTTTGATTTGAAACCGACTGTTTGCAAGTATAGCAGCTACTATCCTGTTGTATTTAGCTGATATCTTTTATACAGATTTTTTAAAACAAATATTAAGTAATGCTGTTTGGGACATCTTAGTGAATCATATTTTAATGCCTTTAGGGAAATAATAGGTAGAAAATTATCACTTTGACACAAACTTACAGCATACTTATACTACACATGAGCAAAATAACAAAAGTAACCCTTAGAATAATATTTGCAAAATCACATTATTAGCCAAATATTTTGCTCTTCTTCATCTAATGCAACTGTTTTGAAAGCCAAGGTTATTGATATTTTGAGGGGGAAAATTACTGAGATATTTTCTTCAATTTGCTTTCAAAACTTTCATACTTCATTTGTAGTATGTTTACTCTCTTTCACTTCCAGTCCCTCTGGAAATATATCTGTATTGTCTCACAAAAACAGATTCAAGAGTGTTCTGCCTGTCCAAGCTGGCTCAACAGGGTATAGCTTTGATTCAAAGCCTGCTTTGCTGCCAGCATAATGATACACTTGAGAAACTGGGCTAATTAGCTCAATCATACTGAAGTCTAACATAGCAACAGAGGTTTTGGGCTAAAGCTGGATTGCACCATGTCATTTTGGAACATGAGCACTGTGTGCTTAGAACTGTCTGCAAAAGCCACAGAGACATAAGGAAATAAAAAAATAATAAATCTTCACTGTATTTTTATCTCTGAAGGGAGAATGTAGGAAACTGACCACATCTTTCAAAAAAAGAGCTATAGTATCTTCCATGTCTGTCATGAAATAATTTCCTTAGTATTCCCAGATTATGTTTTCTCTTTTTTTTGTTTTTGCAACAACAGCACAGTTTGCAGTGTCTTGAAATGTTTGAGAAACTTTCATGTTACTTTCTGAAAGTTTGGCCTATAAACATTTTTGTAACTAATTTTCAAGGTGAATTCTTGCTTTTTTACTGTTTCTTAAATTTCCCAAAGTTCATTATGTCATGTTTCTCCTTCTCCTTCATCTAAGTGAATGGAAAATTTATACCTCATCCTTTGCAGGCTGGATACCTCATCTCCCTGATGTAATTATTTGGCTTTAAGAAGCAGTACCACTTCTTTTATTAAGGAATTCCTTCTTTTTCTGGTTTTTTCCTCCCAAGAAAATTCTTTTAAATTTATACATCAATATTACAGATCAATAATTAAATTTATTAACTTAGAAAATTTTGAGTTGTAGACTGGCCACTCAAAATGTTTAGATTTTTCTTTTCATAATTTAAAAATATATAAATCAGTGAACAACACAGAAAATAAAACCCCTCTGTGTTATGACAATGAATAACCTTCAAGTTTGGGAGCGTATTGAAGGATACTTTTTCCAACCAATTGTGCATTTCTCTTGTGTGGATTTCCTCTTTATCTTATACCTTTTAATTTATATGTCAAACTAGGTGAGAAATTAGTATTATAGTTTGGCAGATATCATAATCAACAATTTTGAACAGATGCTTTTGTTACATGCTCCTCAATAGAGAAACAAGAGTTTAGTTCTTGGTGAAATTACATCTCCCCAGTACCTGGCATTTATTTGGGTCCCCTGCAGGCACAGCATCTGTGCATTTAAAAAAAAAAAATTAAAAAAAAATTTTCAGTTCAAGAAGAAATTATTTTTCCTGTCTCTTTTGAGTGGAACTAAAGAGTCAGTACTGCAGAGCATTGAAATGGTATTCTTTGCAAAATATTTCAAAATGTCAAAAATATTTCTAATCAATGTTTAAAACAACAAAAAAAGAAAAGTTAATGGAAGTTTAAAACCATAATTTTCTGCTTCTGAAATGAAAAATGTCATCAAAAGTTTCCTATTTTACAATGCAAATACATTGGAGAGTGGGAGAGACATGCTAGTTAATTTCAACTCTAATGAATGGTTTTCCAATACAATATTCATTATAATTCCTATTAACTGAGAAACCCCAGTTCTGAAAACTACAATAAAATGAGTGAATGCACCAAAGAATTTAATAAAGTCAAGACAGATAGCACTGACTGGCTATCAAAGAGAAAATACATTTTTGTTTTGATAAAAGTTATGAATAGCTGCTAGCATTTCAGATTTAAAAGAAACACTTCAAAAAGTCTTGATGACATATTTCAGCAGACCCCGTTAATTTGCTTACATGTAGCCCGGTCATTTGCTGTTTAACCAATTCTTTTCCTGTTTTGGCTTTGGAGTTTTAATCCCAAGTTAATCTTCTGCGTTTCTATTACTATTAGCTATAGTCCTCAAAGAAGTCATAATTCAGCACCTAAGTGCTTTCCACAATAAGAAAGTTATGTTTCTCTGATTTCTGTGCATTAGTCAGTTTGTATGTAGATAAATTGTGATGTTTCCTACCAACTTAGAAACAACTTTAATTCATGTTTTGCTAACCTTATTTCTCGATTTATTTAGGTCATAAAGGAGAACCTTTAATTCTTACTGTGCTTTATTCTTTTATACATACAATTTATTATCATTTTCTTTTGATGAAGCTCATACTGTCTTTTAAAAAGAGAATTTACCTGCCCTCAGTTGCTTTACTTTCTAGACTTCTTATGTCTTAAGTTTTTTCCTTAAATTGTGTGGAGTCAGGCGAATATGTGTGTGTATTGAACCTTTTCAGCAAAACTGTTTTCTAGACAGTAATTTCAAGTGGTTGAAATCAATTTTATTTGTGACCAACTGATGAAAACATCCACGCTTTTCATGAAGTTACTATACAACATATTTACTACTGTATTTTCTGGCTACATGCATTTCATACAGAATTGTAATATCACTCCTTTCCAAGAAAGAAGAGGGGCAAATCTACATATTTGCTCTTGGTTTTTAACTCTTTCAACTTCACCTAGGACTCGCAGTCTCTTTGAAACTTGTTTGCTTGGGGTTCTGTACCAAGTTTTGAGGTAGCATCCCCCTCAGGACTCATGTGTTTACAAATGTATAATTTTGTCTGATATTCTAAAACTTAAGATCCTTCCTGAGTTTTACCCGTGCTGTCATTCTAGTAACATCTGAAATATGTAGGGAATTCCTTACCCCTTTATTTTCCCTACTGAAAGTTTTTGACTCTCAGGAATTTGTTGCCCCCTCAAATTTCAGCACTGTTATGAAATTGTCATTTTTGTTTGGTTTTTAAACTGTTTTTTTCTTTATTTGCTTTGATTTAAAACTGGATTTTAAGATATACATTTTAAGGTATTGATTCTTTAAAATTCATCCTGTGGTATTATTTTGTTCTCTGCCAGAAGTCAATCAAGTTCCATGCTTATCATTTACTGAATCTGACAGCAATTTCCTGTTTTCTGGTGATAGCAGGTGGATTTGATTCAGTACCATATTATACTAGTCCAATACTCCCAAGAAAATGCACCATTCTATGTCCCATTTTATATATTTAAAAGAAAATAAAATAACATACTAAATTATTTTAAAAACCCAAACTGTAAGCTATCAATTTATCAACTCAAAGTGATCAATAAGACTGTAAATTTACCACAGGCTATTTCAACACTAAGTTTGTATTTTGATTTGTATGATGCAAAATTTTTAAACACTATTTATGGGGACAAAATAGGAAAACAAGAAAGAAAAAAAAATCAAAGAACAGTAGAATTACTGGAATAGTAATTAATTTAGTATTTTGCACTAGCATTTAGTATTATGTGCCAAATAGTGAAAGTGCAAATTAAATTTTAAAATATTGTGCTAGGCCTGGCTAGGATAGAGTTAATTTTCTTCATAACAGTTCATATGTTGCTGTGTTTTAGATTTTTTCTCCAAAAGAATACTGATAACACACTAATGTTCTAGCTTTCACTGAAGAGTTGGCACAGCACCAAGATCAACTTTATTTCTCACCCTGTTCCTGCAGTGAACAGATTAAGAGGTTCAGAATAGCCTAGGAATGGGCATAACTATGCAGGTGGCTTGAACAAACCAAAGAAGCATTCTGTACCGTATATCATCATGCTCAGCAATATGAAAGACAGGGGTCTGTAGGAGGTCTAGATATAATTCCCTTATGAACTGCCTAACCATCAGTCCATCCATGGGAAAAGGTGAATGATTGCTTTTCTTTCTTTTCTTTTCTTTTCTTTTTTTATTTTCTTTCTTTTCTTTTCTTCTTTTCTTTTTTCTTTTCTTTTTTTCTTTTCTTTTCTTTTCTTTTCTTTTCTTTTCTTTTCTTTTCTTTTCTTTTCTTTTCTTTTCTTTTCTTTTCTTTTCTTTTCTTTCCTTCTCTTTTCTTGTTTTTCTTTTTTCTTTTCTTTTCTTCCTTCTTTTTCTCCTCTCCTCCTGTTCCCTTTCTCCACATTAAAAATTAATGTAGATAATGTAAAACATGTAAAAAGTTACTTACAATGACTATATCAGTTTGCTGAGTTAACCACTGCTTAAATTATTGGATTATCTGTTTTCAAGATACCTATTTTGCTTTAAATGTGCTGGGTGAACATCTTACAAGTGTTTTAGGTATCAAAACTTTAAAGATTTAAATTTTATCTATCCTTAGTTTAGGACAAGGGATTTACATTACTAATAGACATGGCTAAAAATGTCTTTGAGCCAAATATGACATTTTGTCTTGACAGAGAAGCAGATATTTCCCTAAATCAACCAATGTTTCTGAGGTAAAATATTGAAAAAAAAAATCGTTACTTAATGTCTCACTACTTATTCTGTCTTATATAAAGACAGATCCTCCGTTATTCTCTTCTTCCTCTATCTCTCCTCTACTCTTTCTCTTTGCCTCTCCCTTTCTCATATCTAAAAGACAGAAAACTCACTTGTGTTGAGTAACTGTGTTTCTTAAGGAAAGCAATCAAGAGCTGGGAATGAACAACACTTGTCTGTTGCATTCTACAGCTCTGATGAGTTAAAATGTGCCAGCTGTACAGCTTGTCCACAGCTGTTGTCTCTCAAATCTTCCTATAATATCTGTTTTCAACATTTACAAAGTTTATAACTGCAGTGAGAGTTGATCAAAATTCCTGTAGTATGGAACAATACTAGTGCAATAGCTTTTAGTTCTAAGCTATGCAGAAGGGAGTCTACACCAGAAATAATTCTTCACATAATGCTTAAGACAGTGCCAATGTCTGTGTTTGATCTAAGGAGGCATAATTAAGGAGAAAATGCTGACAGAAATAGTCTACGTACTACCAAGTGAAGCAGGGGGGGAAAGAATGTGTAGGGAAAGCCAAAATGCTAGTATTTAGAGAGGTTAATATACAATGAGCAAGACATATCCACTACGTAGTTTGACTGTAAACTGAAAGACCAGTACAGAGGTGAGAAAACAAACAAACAAGCAAAGCCAGACATCAACCAAAAAGAACCCACCATCACCACTAAATAAAACCTTTGAACAACGTTAGCTGATCAATATGGAAGCATCTACAGATAATTTTTTTGGTGTGTGAATACTGTGTAGAACCAATTCATAGTAAACTGGGAGAACAAAACCTATTCAAAAGGGCAATAATATAAAAATGGGTGTATGTTTAAATGTGTATACATGTGTAAGAGTTTAAACTGCAGTGCTGAGACTGTAACACTACGAAATTTTTGGACACATGGACAGAATTACTCTCTCTCACCTTTACAAAAGTATCTGTTTCCTTGCTTACTTTTTTTTTTCATATCCCATGAGACCTATTGAAGAGTCACAGCTGATTTGGCAGTTGCTGAACAGTTACTTCTGTGTCAAAAATGTGTGAAGTTCTACATACTCCTGAAGCCCAGTGGGAATTACACAGATTGGCTTTGCCTATTATGATAAATGAAAAATAAAAACCAATGACAAGTCCCTGACTCTGAAATCTAAGGTGGCACAAGATCATTTTAACTCCCCTTACTTTGGGTAGTAACCTCAGTGACGCATTTATATTAGAGATGCAGTTGGGTTGGCTCAAAATACGTAATGCTCAAACTGTGTTAAAACTTTCTTTTCCTCAGAATTATGGGTATATACCCTGTGAGACTTACGTAACCTCACAAATGATGCCTAAGGATTTTAGTGTATGTTTTGTAGATTTTTAGAATTATATAGGCTACATGGATTTTCCTGGGTTCCTCACATATTAGGTGGTATTAGAAGTTACTAAAATGTTTTCTCATATATTCTCAAGCTCTCTCATGGACATGGTGTTTTGAAGAAGACACCTGCAAGATAGCTTTGAGACAAAACAGGATAGAGGGCCCAGGACTCTTGGAGCTTCTCCAAGGGGCAGTTCTAAGGACCTTTATAGGTGGCATATTAGAGAAATTGGTGCCCCAGGTTGGCTATATATACTGTATATGCTAATGGCTCTAGAGGATATAAAAACTGGAACATCCCTGATTATATGTGTGCATGTTTTGTGTTGTGGACCTAGAAGCTTCTAATAAATGGTACCTGTCTATCTTCCTCCACTAATGTTGTTTTAAGTGCCTATTTTGCAGGAACTTTAGTCATCACTGAAAACAAATTAACTGTTGGGAGGAACAGGTTAAAAGCAGAAGACTGGCAAGGAGACTTGTAAATTGCTCAAGTAATCTTGCACCTGGAAATAACCCTGTGCTGCCTGTGCTGACTCACACATCAACTGTTAGAGATGTTACCACACACAAAAATAGTAGAACCTGGGATAAATTGGTTGGTTACTGGAAATAATATCTGGGGTTTTATATAGAATCATAAAATTACCTGCGTTGGGAGGGACATTAAAGGTCATCTGTTTCCAATCCCTCCTGCCATATACCTATACACAGCAATATGCGTTTTATAAATTTATATAAACACACACATAGAAATACAGGTGCAGAGACACACGCAATGATATAAACATGTAGCTGGGTAAAGGTGATGCAGGACTAGTTTTTGTTTTCTGGTGAAATCCTCTTGTGGGAAAGCTGAGGACTAGGATGTTTCTGACCTACTTCAAGAAAACTAGCTGGGAATGTGCAGCTAAGGAACATTTCTGGGGAAAAGGAGAAGTAAATACAGACTGTAGGGACCAAGCAGGTGCATGATCTATTGCTATTATATTAAAAGGACTACCATAACCCCTCTGAACCACCATAATTATTTGTAAAAGGCTGTTCTCTTTAATCATTTCTGAATCTGCAGAAACTGTTTATGCTCATTATTTGTATGTTTTGTCAATACATGGTTTGGTCAATTCTGCAAAAGAAACTATGTGGGACAGTGTTTGGGATGGTCAGATTTTCCATATTACTCAACCCACTCAAGCATACAAACATCTCTCAATTGCACAAAGGCACATCAAGAGTTGTCTGGCAGAGTATCATTGCGATTATAAGAAATGAACTGAGTCAAGTATTTTGTTGTGAGGCTACTTAGGAATTCAGTCAACAATTTTGTGTCAGGTTGGTTCATTTTTGCATCTATGCAGACGACTAGCCAGGGAGTTCCTCAAACATCCAAAGAATTAATGATTAAGAGTGATACAAGGTACACCACAACTGTAAACTACAGAAGATCTCAAGTGCCTTCTTTATATCACATTAGTTATTTAAATTTCACAGCTTTTGTTGCAGTTGGAGATGACCTAAGGTATCTCTCCTTGCTGTCAAGCTGCTCTTCCCAAATGTCTTCAGTTGGTGGTGTTAGACAACCATGCACTTCAGTGGAGAACTAAACATGTAGTTAACATCTAACCTACATGTATATATGCATATTAGGTAATTGCTTATGAGCTGAATCTCTTCCTAGGACAATCCTTGCAAGAGCAGGAAACAGTTATACAAGGTCCAAGAAATATTTAGATGAATAGTAAGTGAATCAATGCTGATGTAATCTATGCTATGTGCTGAATCCCTGAGAGTATGTATGCCATGGAGATAGAAATTTTATTTTATGTTGCATATATTTCTTTTTTAATATTCATTGGCCCATTTGAAAGTTTCTGGTTTTAAAGATGTCTCCGTGGCCATGAAAAACAGTTAGTGAAGCCATACCTACAGAATCATGTTTCTGGTATCCAGTAGGTTTCTTCGATACGCCAATTTATTTATATGTGAACAAATTCCCCTTCTTCATCAGGATTTCTTTTTCCAGTGGAAGTCATACTATCAAATTCTTAGACACTTGTTACTGTGGTGGAAGAAACCAGTGGCAGTTTTTAAGTTCTTAGTGACAAATGCAACATTAGTGAATGTTCTACTGCTATTTAGGAGAATATAAAGGAGTTGAGGTTTTTTGAATCTGATTATTTGATATCTACCATAAGATCAAACTGCATGTATCATTTGGCACATTCAGGTGCAATATGCATTTTTTATGCTCTAATACAACACCCCCTTTATATATATGGTTCTCTTACAGAGTATACATGCATATTCATTCGTAGATATATATATGTATATCTGCACTGATATTGATATATATGGTCACACAAACACATGCTGCATTTGTATTATTTTCTAGGTTTCATGGTTCTCCAGAAGAGTTTAAATCAGGGCCTAACATTTTTTATATTTAATTGGAATAAAATTCAATAGAAGGGAAAAGAGTGTTACCTGCTACAGACCTTATTGACATTTCTTTCTCACAGAATAAATATATTTAGAAATATTTCTTGTTGAAAACAAACTTTGGCAGTCCTGGACCATGAATTAATGAAGAACGATATTTGAATTCTTATCGAAAGATCAGCAGTCCTAATATTTCACTACTTGCAAGTGGTACTAATTAGTCAGCTTTAAAGGAAGTTTTTAATGCATTTGCATGCCTTCAATTTATTATTCACCAACTTGCTATTCAAATTAAATTTGATTACTCTATGTATTTTTATCCATCAGTTCTGTTATGAGGCTTCCTGAGGTACTGTATGAAATTTTACATGTGTCAATGTAGGCCATTACAACTTCAAAAAATAATTATTAGCCAAAGTTATTAATTATTTTAAATACTTATCACAATAAATTAAATTAAAATATATTATTAAGGGTTTTTTGTACGGAGATAATATTTTATATATGGTTTACAATAAAAAAATAAAAGACTAAGAAATGTTCAGAAAGAAAAAAAAAGAGAAAACTAAAGAATATTAGCAGCCCTCACAATTTAACGCTGTTCATTTTGAAATTGAAAATATATATACACAGCCTAGTGATGAGTTTGGTTTAGTTAATGATATGAAGGAACAAGTCAGAGAAAAAAGTATTTTTTTACATGATGAATGAAAAAGCGTCTATGCAAGGCAGATCAAACGTCCATGTGCATACATAAAATCCTCAGTACAAAAATCATAATTAATCAGACAATAATAAAATGCCAGATATAGAGAGGTTATTCTTCTGGGCATTCTTTGTTATGCACTGATTTTATCAAACAAGTTGAAGTTGACTTCTCCACTTCCAATGACCTGTTGGAACTCCATTACTGAATAGATGAGACAGTTTAGATCTTTCATGTGTTTTAGCTAGTGAAAATATATAGTTCAGTGAAGAATAAAATCTTTAGCTGTGACATGAGGTCTTTTTATACAAATTCAGATAAAAAGTGACAGAACTTTGTCTTGTTCACCTCCAAAGCTTCACTGTGTTGGATTTAACATCAACATGGCAATTTAGGGAATAAAGCTAATTTCCTAGATGAATTATAAGACGGCTTTTGATAGATTTATCCTGGGAGTCTTGGTGGATGACAAGTTGGGTATGAGCTAGCAGTGAGCCCTTACAGCCGGAGGGCCAGTGGTATCCTGGGGTGCAGCAGGAAGACCATGGCCATCAGGGCAAGGCAGGTGATCCTGCTGCTCTATTCAGCCTGAATGAGGCCTTATCTGGAGCATTGCATTCAGTTCTGGTCTAAGTTCAAAAAAGACAAGTTGCTACTGGAAAGAGTCCAGCAGATGGCCAAAATGATGATGATGGGTCTAGAGCATCTCTCTGATCAGGAGAGACTGAGGGAGATGGTTCTGTTTAGTCTAGAGAAAAGAAGACTGAGAGGGGATCTCGTGAATACCTGCAAATACCTCAAAGGCAAATGCCGAGAGGATGATGCCACTCTTTTCACTGGTGCTCAGTGACAGGACAAGGAGCAATGCCCATAAACTAAAACACAAGAAGATCTACCTCCACATGTCTACAAAATTGAATCTGAAAAATATTTTCACTTCAAAGTATAAATAATATATGACATTAGATTTATTTTAGAGGAGCTCTGCATCTTTCCACTCACATGATACTTAAAAGAAGTGGTCTGTCTTGGGGAAATAGCTAGTATGATTAAAATAAAGTTACTGTATATTGACACATACAAAAATTTAATACTTTAATCTGCTATATTTGGAAGGATGATGGAGACAAAAATGTGCATTCAAACCAGACAAGTACAGATCAACAACTCTTAGATGATGAACTGCAAATGAGTGTTTCATATTTGGTGAAAGAGAAAAGGGTCCAAAAAAAATTCCCTAGTTTTGTGAAATTTCTAATTCTGCTCTGCAAAGTATTGCTTGCATAGCAAGAATGCTTAACTCATGAAAGATAGCATGAAGTGATGAGTTGCTTTGTTCTGGTATAGACTGTCTAGCAACTAGAGAGACCAGTGTACAATATATTAGCAGTCATAAAATAAGGTAAACTAGACACTTCAATAGGATGAAATGGTAAAGAGCCAAGATTTTGTAGAATTAAAGCCAAGATTTTACAAGTTTGACTGGTCATGTCATTGAACAAAGAAAAGGCATAAGTCCAACAGTGAGGAAGATGCTTCAAGATCACCCGAGGGATGAAGTCAGGAGACGACTACCCAAATTGCAAACCAAAAGGAAAGCTCCACCCAAGATTTCACCTAGTTATTAATATGGAAATTAGAAGGTGTAACTATGAACTCAAAACTGTATAAATGGCTTATTTTACACAAACAAAGCAGGAAAGTTTTTGCCCAGTATAAACCAGCTTGCCTACAACATTGTTAATAAATACCTTTGCTGGTAAAAGAATGAAAAGTCTCTTAGCAGTTATTTCGAGACAATTTTCACTATCAATTGGGGGACAAAAAATTGCATAGAATAGAAATTGACAAAATGAAATATCCTGGAACTTTTGATCATAGTTTACTACAGGATTTGCTTACAAGAATGCTATAATAGTTAGGTCTTATTGTTTATTTCAATGAGAAAATTCTATACATTCAGATTTTGGATGTACCTTAGAATTTGGATGTATTCACATGAAGTGTAACCTTGAAGACGTCATTGCCGTCAATGGAATTGTTCCTGTAGTCTAGTTTTTCCTAGCTCATAAGATATCTGTCTGTGTGGGGAAGAAAAAGCTTAGTTCCATGAAAGAACAGGAATCCTCCCAATTCAAATCTGCAAAGGCTTCTTAAGGAATATACCAATCCACTTAAATCAAAAGTTTCAGTAATGTTCTAACTGCTTCAGGATATGATTTAAATGAGTCTTACAAAGCTTTATTTCTTTTTTGGAGTTCATCAAATGATGCAGTCTTTGAAACAGCTGACTTAAAACAAAAATTAAATTGTTCATTAAGTACTGAGCTATATAAGCTTGTCTCTTAGGTACATGTTTCCTGTAAAGAGGAAAAGCAGGAACGGTATGTGCTCAGCCTACTGTTACTTATTCAGGGGTATGTTTGTAATGACTGGCCAGCCATAATCACTTCTGCACTCCTTGCTCCTGCCAATTTATAAAGGACAATTCTTTGTATCTGCAGATTTTTTTTATTCATGAAAGGTTAATTTGTACTGTTCTTTTCTACAAGTCACAAAAATTCAAGAAGCTGTAAGACTGTCTAAGACTCCTATCTCCAAAGCTGTTTGGAACTGGTAAAAAAATCAGTAGAAAAGAGCAGGGAAGAAAAAAGGCAAAAGCAAATTTTATAAAAGCTAGCTGTAGTGGAACAAACAAACAAATGAAAGAAAGCTATTTCTTATAAATTCGTAAGTACATAGTTGATTATTAAGAATTATAGAGAAATAATATTTCCCTCTAATTAGCTCTTTTTGGCAAACTAAGTTAAAAAGACCAAAAAATTGTAAGCTTCTTTCTATCATTATAATTAAAGATGAGTAAATAAGCAATAACAAAGCATTTGGATTTTAATAACTTGTTATTCTATTAAGAGTAGGAATAAAAATAAGCTTTGCATAAATTTCTGTTATATGTCTCTTGCAGTATTCAACAACCAACTTGCTTTGTCTAAGCTGCTTCAGAGACCCTTTTAAAACTTGGCATAAATTGCATATGTACAGAAGTTATTCATGGTAAGAGGAGGAGGTGAAGTGTGGAAAACTTGCATATAGTTACAAGCACCCAGACTAAATTATAGCTCATTCCTATTTCTCATATAATTGGATAAAGAAGTGAAACAAACAAACAAACAAAAAACAAAACAAACAAAAAAAAACCAAAACAAAGAAATATCTGCCACAATCCACAACAGTTTCCAGTGGCATATCTCTACTTCTTACCTTAGCACTTCATGTAAAGGTACTACGTTATCTTGCTGCACATTGAGCAGAAATTATTTAAAAGAGGTAAAGTCAGAATGGAGAAGAAATAACTGATAATTATATTTCTAACTGAATTATTGATCCATTATTTTTAATCATCCACATTTAATCTTGTCAGAGATCAAAAAAAATAGGAATCTGTCTCCTAGTACACAGACAAAAGAGATATCTATTTTGTTTTTGTATAGAAACATGCTATTTATTGGGTACATGTCTTGAGTTCTTCTCCAACCTCAAGAGAGTTTGAATTTATTCACAAATGAAAAGTTTACTGAGCCTACAGTTCAAGAGGATTAGCTGAACTGAGCATCCACTCTTGCTGCAGCAGTTAATAATGGAGTCTCTTAGAACTGATGAGAAACTTTTCAGTAAGCATCTACATACTCAAATCTTCGTAAGAATGTATTGAT
The DNA here is from genome assembly GCF_047495875.1 of Pithys albifrons albifrons. Classification (NCBI taxonomy): domain Eukaryota; kingdom Metazoa; phylum Chordata; class Aves; order Passeriformes; family Thamnophilidae; genus Pithys; species Pithys albifrons. Next base: position 41,348,374 of record NC_092458.1, read on the forward strand.
CACAGTGATCATGTCAGCTGAATTTTCTCAAAACTGGGGTGAAACAGCTCATGAAAAAGAAAGGTTACCATTGAATAATCAACTGTTAGGGTATCCACTCAGCAGGGACTCCTCTGTTCAAGTCTCAGACTGATGATCTAGAAGTTAGTTCAAGCAAATATTTCCATCATAACCAATAAAGAGAAATTTGCAATTAGAAAAGTGATTTATGCTAACATGTAACAGATACCTAAAAACATTAGAGTAATCATGCTCTGGAAATGTGTTTCTCTCCATTAAACAAAGAGTTTGAGAGACATCTTTTTTAAGAAAATCATTTTAGGGGTATGAATTTAAATTTCTAATAAATTCTTCACTGTGATGTATCTTTTCTTCTTACCAGTCCCTTCCAAATGTATCTATATTGAAGCCTGTGTAAGCCCTCACTAACTATAGATTGGACTACTAGCTGTACCAGTCATCTGATATGCTTTGTGTAAGCTATGTTTTGAAGGAAAACATGAGATTAAACCAGACAATTTAAAGTTTTATTGTTTAGAGAAGAGGTACATAAAAAATTGCATATGAAGACCAATGTTGTGGGTTTTTTGTTTGTTTGTTCTTTGTTTTTTTTAATACCATTCTGATTTCTATTTTTTAAATATTTTTGTCATTCTTTTAATTTTTTTAAAGTTTTTTAATGTTGTACTTAATTCATTCTACCTAAAGAAGGGAAAATTCGCATTGCAGCTGTTGCTACAATACACATTTCGCACAAATTCACACAGTTCACAATGCACACAAAATGCTGTTGCTGCATCTCACATTGTAGCAGTAATTTGTGACCAGGGAATGATCTGACATGAATGGCAAGAAGACCCAACCATAGAATATATATATATATATACCTACATCTATCTATATCTATATCATCTATCTATCTATCTATCTATCTATCTATCTATCTATCTATCTATCTATCTATCTATCTATCTATCCTTGCTCCATATAAGAGAGTGAAGTTTGTTGATGAGGTAAGAAATGCTTAAGTATTTTCTTATGACAATCATAGAATAAAGTGTTCAGGGCCTTCTTCTAGTAAACAGAATTGGTGCTGGGGGATGAAATCAACCACAGCTAAGGTGTCTGATGTCCACAGGGTCTGTCTTTGTACAAGCACATGTAAGGAATTGGCTCATGACATATATTTGCAGACCCCTTGAAGAGCTAGTTATGGAGGTAGGACTCTGTCCAAAGCCTATACAAAGTTCAGCAAAGGCAAGTGCAAGGTCCTCTACTTGGTTTGGGAAAATCCCAAGCACAAACCCGTGCTGGGCAGAGAAATGAGAGCAGCCCTGCCAAGAAGGACTCGGAGGTGTTGATGGATAAGAAGCTCAACATGACTTGGCAATATGTGCTCACAGGTCAGAAGGCCGTCCTGGGCTGCATCAAAAGAAATGTGGTCAGCAGGTCAGGGGAGTTGACTCTCCCCCTCTACTCTGGTCTGGTGAGACCTCACGTGAAATACTACATCCAGATCTGTAGTCCCCAACAAAAGAAAGACATGGGCATATTAGAGCAGAACCAGAGAAGTGCCACAGAAATGGTCAGACTGATGCAACACCTCTGGTATGAAGAAAGGCCAAGAGAGTTCAGGTTGTTCAGCATGGAGAAGAGAAGGTTTGGAGAGACCTTATTGTGTCTGTCTGATACTTAAAGGGGGCTTATGAGAAAGATGAGGACAGACTTTTTAATAGTACCTGTTGAAATAGAAGAGGGTTTTAAACTGAAAGGGGGTAGACTTAAACTGGATATAAGGAATTTTTTTTTTTACAGTAAGGGTGATGAAACACTCTAACACCAGGTTGCCCAGGAAATTTGTGGATGCCCCATCTCTGAAAGGGTTCAAGGCCAAGTTGGACAGGGCACTAAGCAACCTGATCTAATGAAAAATGTCCCTGTCCATAGTAGAGGGTTTAGACTAAAGGAATATTGAAAGCGTTCCAACTCAAACCATTCTATAAGTCTATGATTGCTTATTAAATATCATAATATTTAAACACAAATATGTGTCTAATTTATCTCAGGAGATAAAAATTCACCACCAGAACCCAGTTAGTCAATGACATATTTCAAAATATGATGTAATCAAAATATTGCCAATTCTTTACTCAGCAAAAAGCTTCTCATATTAGAAATTTAGATTCTATTCTTCAGGTTGTTATTCCTATATTCCATAATTCTCAATGTATATAGTAGTAAATTGCTCATGTTCTAATGATGAAAAATATATTTTATTTTTCTGTAATTTTAATTTTTACCTTTCTAATTAGATCAAAATAAAGATAGAATTCAACTAGTAATATTTCTCTGCAGTAATTTTATGTTGAGATGTGAAAGTAGAATTTTTATCAGAGGTGCTGTGTGCTGACAAGGGCAGAACATCTCAGAAATTTTAGAAAGCAGAGTTCAGATCATCTGATAATGCTTGAAAAGATCTTAATTCCTCAGTCTTTCATTATGGGAGATTTTTAATGCTTCTGTGCCATTAATACATAGGAAAACACAAGCCAGCATAAACTTTTGCTCTCCAGGCAGATTTTAAGTAATTGAAGACAATCTTTTTTTCTTTTTTTTTTCTTTTTTCATTTAAACATACTTATTTTGAAATTTGGCCAGTATGTCATCTACTGAAAGACTAACAACAATATTTCATTGAATTTCAATTCTTAGAAAAATACTCTTCTTAAAAAGAAAGTATCATTTATTATGTACAACTTTCAAAGGCATATTTCAAAGTCAATCATGGTTAAAAGGAAATAAGGATATGTCGCTACATTATATACATATGTGTGTTTAAAACCACCTCTAAATATTAATTTTTCTTGAATTAGTTAAAATTAATATTTCTGACCTTAATTTTCATTGATGCACTTTGTTCTTTCATCAACATGTATAACTTAAAGGTTAAAGCAAATGGAATTCAGTCTAGATCTGTCACACCCTTAACTTTTCCATTAAGTACAATGAGCTGTGAACTTAGTCTGTTACAACAAAGCAGGTTCATTGCCTAGCAAACTTAGACTTTTTTTTTAATGATATTTTCTTATTAAAGTATGAGTTATTAAAAATTACCCTCATAGAACGTGTCTGATTCAAAAGTAATGAAAGAACCCATAGAGGAGAAAAAGACTGTCCTTTGAGTTTAAACTTATTTTCATGTTTGCTTAATGAAATTAGAATTTTACCATTAATAATCTGTGTGCCTTTTAAAAATTGTCTTAATGACCAGAATTAATATGGTATAAGATTAAAAAAAATAATTTCAAGGAATAAATTCAGCCTTTTCAGTTTGATAAGGTTTTTTTGTATACAAAAGTTTTGAACAGAGATGTGATAATATCAGGAGCTGATCTTAAGAAATTATTGGATGATTCTATAGGTTATTTTTGTTTTTTATGGGGGTTTATAATCTGTTGTAACTTCTGTATAATGAAAGGAAATAGAAAAGAATATTTCTCCTATTTAAAGTAAAATGTTTCAAGTCTCAAATAAGGTCTACTTGATGAATTTCTGGTACAAAAGATAAATTTACTTGATTACAAACAGCTGAAATGGCCATATGGTTGAACCATAAGCCAGGGAACTAAGTAATTGTCCCATGGATAACAATAATGTGAACACTGTCTTGAAAAATTCAGCATCATTTCCAAGTCTGAGGTATTTTGTTATGTGGTAATTTCTCAGAGGATTTTCCCTGGCTTCTGCCTTATTAGTGAACATCACTCTGTTATTCTTTTCTATAAAGTTCCTTCCATCACATGTATTCTAATTAAAAATCAAGGACAGTACAAGAAAACATTGTTTATAACTTCATACAGATTGTTACTTAGTCTTCTTTTTTTTAGTGTATGTAGGCTTATTCTTATGCTTCTATGCTTTTAATTTCACTTTCCATAGTATCTATAGCATTTAATTATAAAAGAGATTTTTCACATTCACTGTAAATATGTAATTACTTCTACTTAGTACTAAAAAGAAAAAATAGAATTTGAAGGAGAAAATTGTTCCTGATAGTCTTTGGTTAAATAAGAAAGGATAGTCAACTTGAACACTCCTGTCAATATAAGCAGAAAAGGTATTTGCAGACTTCTATAACTTTTTGATGTAAAAAAAGAAAGAACTTTATCATTTGCTTGCTTGTCTATTGCCATGTAGCTTTCTTGTCTACAGAGAAAAGGATTATTAAAAAAATATCTAAAACATTTTCTTAATTTTATTTCCTCTATCCTCAGGAAAAAAAAATAGTTCTCTGTAATTATACGAAATTTGTACTTAAAGAGCTTGGCATACTTAATATCTAGCTCTTGAATTTAATTAAAGTAATATTTGGTGGTAAAAAGACTCTGAACTAAAAAACCTTTGGGAAAGAAAAAAAAGCATATTGCTAATTGTCAAAATGTCAAGTAGATAGGAAGCTACAAGGTCTTCTGAAGGTAAGGTTAGGTAAAACATGAAAACTTAATCTAGAGAGATTAAAACACAAGTAAAATTATTTTATATATATATAAATTTTAAAATGTGCTTCCATTTGGAAAAAAGAAGCCAAGCGACACAGAACTTGGATATTAATTTGGAAGAATTAAAAACTTGCATAAACCCTACAGTTCTGAAAGGTGTTGATGTAACAGTAGGTTGCAAAAGAAAGATGAATTTAATAGGCCTTTGCATCAGAAAAGAGACCTGAAGATTTTTGAATATACATGGAATTGTATCAACAAAATAAATGTCTAAAATATTTACATGGAAATTCCTTATCAACCATAACAAATATTGTTAGATCTTCTAGAAAAATAGAAATATTATGAATAACTTGGAGAAAAATAAAAAACACCAAACAGTCATTAACATGATAATCTTAAGAGCCACTTTTAAGAGCATTAAAAGAACTCTTATGAACATTTGAAGGGAGCCTAAAATTAATATTTTCTTGATATTTGAAGAGAAAAAAATGTCAGTGTCACTGTGTGGAAAGGTTTTTTCAGCTTGGGTTTTTGTAGCTGAAGAAAAATTTAGAAATATAGGTTTCTTTTCAGTTCTTTGGTTAAAAAAGACAAAGCAAGAAAATATTTTTTCTCCACCTTTATTTCCTATTAATGTACATATCAGAGCAAGGAGGCACTCCAAATTCCAATACTAACACTAGCTGTAAAGAACGATACCTGCCAAAGTAGACTGCATATATTTAACATACGACCTTTACCTTCTTGTTTAAGACTGCAGTGGTTGTAGACTTAGCAGGACATTCTGAATAAAGGTTACAACAGACAAGGTGAAGTTTGAAGACCATGTAAAACTAGAGATGCAAGCAGGCCCAAACAGCAATGTATTCATTCTCCACGGTCTTTACTTTCAGGATCTTCCTAGGTACTTTCTTTTCTGACTTTGTATGAAAGCTTATTTGCTGCCATTTTATTCAGCCAGTGTGAGATTATTAGAAGTTACTCTCAGTTTGCAAGGCAGAGCACTGTGACTATAACCTCTCCTTTCAAGGAAGCCTTTTAATTCTCATTCAGTTCTCTTCTTTTAACTGAGGGTGGACCTACATCAAGAAAGAATATTATCCTCATGCCCTTAAACATAACCTCTTCATTTTTCCCTACCGCCTGTAGCATTCTATCCTTGTCCCAGGTGTACAAGAAGGTCAAAATCATGGTCCCTCCTACACTGTTACTCACAGATGGCCTCGATGTGGGAATCCTATGGCATTTCTGATCCAGATTAGATATTCTTTCAAGTTGTGTGACTGAACTACATATGAAATTTTCCATGAAAAGATGGTGTCAGGACTTCATGTTCCCTCTGTAAATCTCAGAAGCTTAATGTCCCTCCTTTGTTGTGAGTCGTCTGAAATTTCTAGTAGCTTTTTTTATGCCAATTAGATTTTGCCTTGGATTTATTCTGCCTTGGCAGTTTTTGTTTGTTTCCCATTCTCTGGAAAGGTTGAAATTTCAATTCAATAATAATTTAAGTGAGAATTGTAAAAGCTAGAAATTTATCTTGTGATCTTTAAATCTAAATAAGTTTGTCACTCTAGTTATATTTTTATATTAATTTTCATTCCCTGTATACTAATTAGTTATGGTGTAGATGCCTAAAACACAAGTTTTTTCTTACACACCATAAATATCAAACAAGGAGACTAGTCTGTAGTTAGACATGGTATATTAAGAATTCAGATGAGTAACTGACTAAATTGATTTTTTTTAATTGAAGATAAGACAACCAGATGGCTCATCACAGATTAATTAATATTTGAACGGACTGCATGACCCTCAGTTAGTCATCCAACATTCTGCATTTTCAATGCACTCATTTATTCAACTTTTTTCCTATTTATTATAAAATATTTTTAGGTCAAAATAAAAACTTTGAAAATAACAAAAAAATCTTACTGAATTACCCCTACATGTATACATTTAATATTTTTGAATGAAGTCACACTTCACTCAACTTTTCTCCTGCACTTCTTGACCCTAACAAAGAGCATGAGTCAACAGAAATAATGAAGATCCATTATATTTGGGCTATGTCAGATAAATATGTAGAAACATAATCAAATGATGAAGGGCTTCCAAAGGAGAAGCTATGATTACTTTCTTCCCCTGAGACTTACACATACAAACATATATATCAGTATCTGAATGTAGGTTAAGAAGTGATGGTCCTAAAGAGTATATTTGTGTCACATTAAAAGTCATGAACAAAGCAGTCTTCTATATGTGGTACCCCTGGCATAAGGTTTAGGGTTAAAAGACATGATCAGGCTGCTTGCTTGCTGCTTGCTTGTAAACATTAAGTTTCAATCTCATCTTCATTCATTCTGGTTTGAATGAAATATACCATTTTAAGATTAAGCTTTAGAAATACTTATAGGGCTAGAATGGACTGAAAAAAAAAAGAAAACCAAACCAAACTAAACCTATAACAACCTCCCAAATATTTTTCCATTTTATCTAATCCTAAGTAAAAAACCAGCATAATGTTATTTATAACTGAAAAAATAAGAGTATATAAAAAAGATTCCTTGATATTTTTCCTATCCTGAGAGAATGATTTTAAAATAGTTAAATAATGAAATTTAAAATACAATTATTTCAAATAAAAGGGCTATGCTGTCCTAAAAGTTTATCATCTATACAAGTCAGAAACACAGAAGTGTTTATTTGAAGAAGATCCTAGAGATGCCTTGTTGATTATCCTTCTCAAAACAGGATTATCAAGACCAAGTCAGATCAGCCAGATCTGAACATAAAAAAAATCCATAGATATGTTTTTTAAGGCATCCCCTCTGGACTACCTTTTACGGTGATGAACTTTCTGACAAATGAAAAGGTTTTTCCTCATGTCTAATCTCTCCCTTAAAACAACTCTGTTATCTCGTTTGCCACTACTGGGAAGCATTTGATTGTTTTCTTTGAAACTGGTCTTCAAATCCTATGATGTCAGATCATCAGCCTCCTCTTTACCAAACTAAACAAGCCCAGTTCCCTCAGTTTGACCTCCTTCATAGGTTGTGCTCTAGTCCTCTGGCCATCTTGGTAGTTGTCCACTGAATCCTGGTGAATTTCTCAACATTCTTTTTGAGGGATTTTTGTGGTGGGGCCAGATAAAATAAAACTGGGCACACTATTTCAATTGTAACCTCCTCAGGGCAAATATTAGATAATAATGGGATAATAATTTCCTTCAACTAGTTGTTCTTCTCCTCCTAAAGTAGTCCATCATACACTTTGCTGAATCTGCTATATATGTGCACTTCAGGCTTACCCTTAGCTTGGTGTCTGCAGTAACACTGAGGTCCTTTTCAGCAAAACTATTTTTCAACCATTTTGTTCTCATGCTATCCTTAGGCAGATGATCACTCTCTACAAGGCACGGAACTTTGCATTTCTCTGTGTTGAATATTAACATGCAAGTTTCATAATTAATAATGTTGAAAGTGTTGTCTCTGCATCCCTCTTCTGTAACAACACTATGAAAATATTTCTTTGTATTGAATCTTCACCTATTATGCGATTTAAGCTTTTGTAAATTGCACCTATTCTGTGATTTAAGGGGTTGCATTCAAGGGTATATATTTTCCTACATATGTGTGTATAAGAGATTCACAACTTGGTATGCCCAGAACCATTATTTACATGAGTATGTATGAAGTCGTTAGCTCTTTCTGTGCCCAAAAGGTTACAGTCCCATGTTGTTTTGTACAGGAGACAGCTGTAAATTTTAGTGATTCTTCATCATAAATAAAACATAGTTTATTCTATGTTGCATTGTACAAAATAAATACACCAAGTATTCATGGAAACAAGGGTTACACTGTTCATGTTTGGTGGAATTAATAGTTCCTTCAATGCAAGCTTCACTGTGTCTTCCTGTGTTCTTTGTGCTGGTCTTACTAAGCTGCACTTTCATCTTCTCCTTTACTAATGAGTCTTAAAATGCCCTGTCCATACATTGTCTGCTTACTTTCCTCCACCATATCTCTTTTTTCCTTAGTTCTCCACCTTCAGTCAGTAGTGATGTGGCACTAATGTCTTCAGAGCTCTTGATTCCTCAGTTCTACAGGCCAGATTTAGCACTAAGGCATTACAAGTAACAGGACAGTAGCAGACTATTTAAAACTTTTAACAGTAAGATAATTAATTCATAATTAATAAATTAAATTGAAATGGATTCTTCCCTTACTTTTTAATCTATAGATAAGGAGACTAATTACATATGTTACAGTTATAAGCGGACTCAAACTGCCAACATTTAGATGTAGTATTTATGATGGATGTGGAGAAATCTACTCTAACACTATGAAGGTAAAATATTAACATATACAGTATGATAATCAAATAAATGCTTCTGGTTCAAGTTTTAACAGCCTGAAGAAAATTTTCAAATTAATTAGTTCTGGCAGTTTACTGTGGTTCACTGAATAGTTATACACTGTAAAATTTTAACTGAATTCAAGAATATTCTTCAGTTATTTGTCCTATGAACTTCTGAGGTTATTTACTGTTTCCCTCTAGCAATACATAATGGTTTTCTGTGCTATTGACCTTTAAGACAAAGAAGTCTTTCCAAAGTACTAGAAAGAAAACTAAGCTGACATAAGATATATGAACTTTAAAGGAACTAATATGAAATGTTCTTACTGTGGGTGTGAAAACATGTAGACTCTTCTTTCATCATGTCCTTTTAACATTATTATGTGAAGGTAGACTAATGTAGTCCTCTTCAGTGTTGCAAGACTTGAAGGATCTAGCAAGTAAGTTCTACCTTCAGAATTCATGTAGCTTTCAGGGCAGATAGAATTCCTCTTCCTTGCCTCTAGACATTCAAATATTCAGTGTTAGGTTCGTCTTTGGCTAAAACTGACCTAGCTTCATTTTACAGGCAAAAGATAGATTGATAATATACCAAGGAAGATAATATGGTTTTAGGTCAGAAGTTAAAATTCTCTCAGTTGCTTCAGAGAGTCTTTATTTCTCCTCTTGACTCTAAGAGAAGTCTAGGATTATTAGCAACAAAGCAGATCTCAGAACCCATTTCTGCTATCCATACCTAAAGTCAAATTGAGTTGAGTTGCTGTAGAGTGTCTGAGATATTATAGGAACACGTGAAAGAGACTGTAAAACCATTTTATGGGTTTTTTTCTTAATACTTTTACCTTTCAGTGTGCCAGACCTGAAGGTGACTTTCAAAGATATTTGTTATGTTTATTTTCATGACATTGCTCCATTCAAAATAATACAACCAAAGCCCAAAGTGGAATAGCCAGGGATAGCAAGATCAAATATCAGATACATCTATGCTATAACAGGTTGAGACATTACAGAATATTTGTTATATGACTGGTATTTCACTAGCATTTAGTAAATTGGAAAAGGAATTAGATTGAATTCAAAACTAGTAGTAAACGAGAAACACTTTATTTCATTCAAGACTGTTTCTTTACACTGTGTTTACGCAGGGCCTAAATAATTTTATTCTGTTTTTATGACAATTAGCTTCTGTTGAAAGTGTTCAAAATGCTTTATTTGATTGGTTTTTGTGGGTTCTTTTTCCATTTTGGTTTATTTTTAATTCATTTGTCAAAGCTGTTATCTCTTCACAGACAATAAAAACTAATTCATTAAATTTTTGTGGTTTCTCTTAATGAGTTGTCAGGATACACAGCTTAGCAAAAGGCATAATCGTGTGTCTTATTTGATAAACAGAAGTGTATGCTATATCAGCCACTCAGTATGGCTGCGAGCAGGAGCCTGCATAACATTTTGTTTTGGCATTAGAACCCTGTACTTCAGTACTCGCAGTTTCTAAGTATCCTGAGACATTTCCCAGCAGAATATATTAATGCATTAAGTTACTCTCAGGACAATGGATTGCTTCTGACTTGCTTTTGATGTGCGAAGTGTTTTCTTGAATGGGAAAAAGATTACTCATCATGAAGCATAACTAATTTAACAAAATGAACATTTCATCTTCAGTGTTTCTATCTCCTCTTACTTCTCTCTATTGATGTTTAGTTTTACATTACTGTTTCTATTCAGTTACCATAACTTGTGTAAGAGACAGTTATATCAAAACAATGATTATCATTAAGTTATTCTACTAGTTTCTTTGATTTTACCAAAATTTTATCTAGTCATATAATTAAAACATGTTAGATTGTGTTGGCTTTTCAGTAGTGATACTCTTACACATATACCAATTTAATTAATTAAATTATTTCCCCAATTGATCAACACCTTATTCTAAAATAAGATTAATTTTCTTCCACTCCAGACTTCAACATTCAGTTCTCCAATTCAATGTCAGTGTATGTCCGGGTCTTTCATAACCTCTACAGTTCAAAAGGGAGACATCAACAATGCACTTGGATTTACTGCAAGTGAATAACAGAAAGTTTGATGTTTTTCCTGATAAGAAATTTTACAGAAAATCTGAATGCAGGAAAGTCTCTGACCTGGGTTTATTAATAATTTTTTACAGTAAAACATGGGCTATCACATTAACTATTAGGGAGATGGTGAGAACTGGAATAAGAATTACATGATGCAAGTAGTTTATGAGATGGAGGGTATGCTTCAAATGCATGTTATTGAAGGTATTCAAGCAAGATCAAATTCAAGACTGATTCTGTTTTCATAATTTTTTTCTTTTTTTTTTCTTTAGGAAAAAGTAGTGTGTGAAGGAAATATATTTGTGACATAAAGCTGAAGAAAATCTATTGTACAAAGAGAATCAGATGACTGGTTAGAAAGTGTGAATTTACCTTGAAGAACAGACTAATAAACATGAAGTAAAAAACAATGATACAAAATATGAGGAAGAATATTTGGATCTTAATAACAAAAATATCTGCTACAAAATGAGATATCTTTATGGGAAGTGGCTGTTTGTACAAAACCATTCAAAAGTACCATAGACACCTTTACATATTCCCATTTCAAGTCTGACAATACTACATTTGAGGGAAAAAGGGCCATAATAAATTATAAGAAAATAAAATGTAAATGTGCATCAGGATTGTTGGGGATTCCTGAATTCACTAGCACAATGGAGGAAAGGACGGTATCACTCCATTTCAACGGACATTTTTTCTGGTTTGTTTTTTTTTTCTTTTTTTTTCTTTTCTTTTTATTCCTCTAGTATTTTGTTCAGACCAACATTCTAGAAAGTATGTCTTAGCTATAACTGTAGTACTGATCAACATTCCTTTTGCTTTTGGGCTGTGGGAGTGGAGGGTAAACAGACAGAGTGTAAACAGACTATTCTGAGTTGGAAGGGACCCCCAAGGATCATCTAATCCAACCCTTAAGTCAATGGCCCACACAGGGGATTGAACCCATGACCTTGACATTATTGCAACCAGATTTTAAACAACTGAGCTAATCTCAGGGTTGTAACATTACTCTTCTACTATCTCAAACTATAAAATATTTTTAAGCATTCATTTTATTTTCTTTAGACTGTTCTGGTAATGTAAGTTTCTTCCCATTTAGTGTTGTGTTTTATATTTCATCATATTTCAAATCCCAGATGCCTTTATACAATTCTAGGTCTTTAAAAAAAGCCACACTTCATTATATTTCATCTTAATGAGCATTAGTTTACCCATCTTCATAAATACTTTGTATTGCCTAAAAAGCAGTATTTTCACATGAAAGATAGTTTTATTCATTCTACTGAATGTGCCTTTCCCTGAAGAATAAGAAATAAGAAAGATTCCTATAGTTTCTTCTTCCTTTTCATTCTTGCCTATGTTTACTTTAATCATTTGGAAGCTAAAAAACTCAAGACTAATTCCCTTGGAAATTGAGATTAAATGACCAACAAAGCATGCAGGAAAGTACTAAATAAATTGCATTCAAGTGAATAGACTAGAATGGTTGCCTGCAGATTGCTCCTTAATACAATTTCAGCATGATCAATAAGCAAGATCATACATAAATAATTACTGTAAGCAGTCATGGGACTGTATCTCAGCAAGATGGCTTCAAACACAATGTTAAATTTTGTTTGTATTATATGAAACAATGTAGCCAACTGTATCAAAGGTTAATGGACAGCTCTAAACTTGGTTACATGAGTTGTAGCCCATATCCAATCAAACACATATTGTTAGTTTAAGTATATACGGTTGAATACATAGACTCTGCAATTGTGCAAGTGTAGATGCATTTAGGTACAAGGATCTACTAAACCAAAACCACAAAATCAGCTCTTGAACAAAGAAGTGATGGCAACACAAAACACAGTGTGCACAAATTATTCTGGGAGGGCAGATGCCAGTATCTATTTACATATACTGAATCAAATTTTTTTTCCCAAAAAACCCTATTTTGGTTCTTTTTATGAAATAAGAATGTTTTAAAAGCTAGTACTGTGTACAGTAAAGAAGTATAACAGTTTGTTCAGGTAATATGCTGCTGATTTTCACACAAGATTTAATGGGACATATACATTACACAAAAGAACTTTTAAAAAAATAGCTTTTTATTTGTCTTTCTTTAAGAAGATCTGTGTAGCTTTTTGCATGAGAGATCAGTTTTGAGAATAATAAACTTTCATAAATTGCTCTTCATAGAGGTGTTGAAAGACTTCATTTCTAATGTTCAGTTCAGATAGTATGCCTCTGTTCTGGAAAACTCATTTATTTTGAAAACATGGATCATGATATGTCATGATCCATGATATGATATGAGCTTTATAATTCCTAATGATAAGGCTCTGCTCTACAACTATTACTATAGTTGCAATCAGACAAGAAAAGGATAAATTTTTTAAGGACTCTGTCTTGCTTTAAGCTTTTAGTAGAGAAGTTCACTCCTATAAGGGCTTAGAAGGGATACTTTGTACCAGCTCCTTCAGGGTGAGGAACTACATCTTTATCCATTAATATGGCATTAAAACTACAAAAATAAGTTATCATATGTACAATTGCAAAAGGTATAGGAAACTTAAGCCAGGAGTTACCTTGGTTATACAAAGAAAATGCTGGGGCTGCATGAATGTTAGTGGAACTATTCAGTGTTTTTATAATGGGGAAAGAAAGTAGAAAATAAATTCTGAAGCGGAGTTTGTCCAGGGAAAGTTGCATTAATTTTACTTATATATCTTTATTTGTCTTAAATAATGAGTAAACCATCCGTTCCAGGAAGAACATGAGTACTGGCACATCTATTTATTGTAACTACAATGCCGTAAAGCTGATTTACTCAACAGAGAGGTAAAAAAAAAATATATATACATATATATATATATATATATATATATATTTCTTAGGGGGAAAGAAGGTAGAGGCACTTTTATAAGAAAGACAGCAATTCTGGGTTTGGAACTTGTCTGCTCAGTTTGATATAAAGGACTAAAGAATCTTCTGAATTCTTCTTTGTTTATTGATTTGTCTGTTTCCTTTTGCAATCCATAAGATTTATTTTAATTTTCTTATTTTAATTTTTCTCTATAAAGTAATGAGGTTGATTTTAATGAATACTGAAATTTTCGCACATGATCAAGCATTAATTGTTGATGCTATATAATGGCATGATATAGTAATGACAAGACTATGTAGAAGTTACAAATGCACAACTATGCTTTTAAAGAAATGTGTTCAATAGAGAATGGCTACTATTTCATTTTCATTTTCATAACATTTTTATGTCAGTAGTAAGAGAGTAATACTAAAGGTGTTCACTTTACTAGTCAGGAAAACAAATAAATTGAGCTTAACTACTCATTTATCATAACTGATGCCTTATTCAAATTAACTTCTTTATCCTAGGGAAGTGAGCTGAAACCAAGTACACAGCTTACCATCTTAAACTGATTTGAAGAAGGAGTGGAAAATGGCTTTAATTTTGTTTGGATCATGAATGTTTCTGCTGTACAGTCATTTCCTTCCCTTCTCTTGCTGTTATTAAATGTCTGCACCTTACTGACAAGGTCAGATAGAGTCATGTTACTGGAGAGGAAAAGGAAGGTGCTTTTCTGTGATCAGTGATGTTTGTGGGATTATGCCAACTGTAGCAACTGGTGCTACTGGAATAATTAGTCCATCTTGGTTCTGCCAAACTCTGGCAAAAGCTGTTCAAGAAGTAGCACGCCCATGCTAAACAATGATGGCAAACACACATTTTAACAGACTAAATACATAGCACAAGTCTTCAGGATTGCTTTGAAAGGAACAAACACTTCAGGTGGAAATCCAGTTACAGAAGGTGTTGGGTTCCTGATGGCACTATTATAGACCTCATTAAGATTGCCCATGAACCTACATCTTTCCCCGTTGGCCTGTTGTAGTTCCCATGGCCCTGCTGGCTGTGCCAGGGATGTGTCCATAGGGACCTGCCAGCCTGTGCTGCAACTGATGCAAGACTAACTTTCTAAGTTGAACCAAAAGTTTGTAACTTTTCCTTTCTTCCCATCTATCTTAATTCATCTGTCTTCAACTATCTAGTTTCTTGACACACAACTCTTACATCAATGGAAGGAGCAAAGAAGCTTCATACAGCTTGAATTCTTGTTTGACATGAATTCTTGTCAGATGTGAATTCTTGTCAGATGTGAATTCTTGTCAGATAGGTTGGAGGTGAAATCAAAACATGCAATCATCAAAATATATTCTTAGTGTCAACACCTGAATACACAGAATATATGTATGAACTATTGAGAAAAATCATCATGCTGTAAATAATATTTTTTTCTTGTATTTTTTTACAAAACCTGGAGAGTCTGAATAACATACCATGAATTCAATCTTGAAAGCATTCTAAAAAGCAAGTATTCTTCCTTCTTTTTTTTTCCCCCAGATCTACAATCACTCATAGTTCTTTTATAGAGATATGAATGAAAGAGGGCCACTATATGCACAGTATAATAAAAAACATTCTGCTCTGTTACCACTGGAACCTACAGAGTGATAATGGAGATAACTGTTAAATCATTAATATAACAAAAGCAGGGTAAAAGACAATACTTTTGTAATTCAGCTCATTTCAAGAGCAGCATGTTCTCTTGGAAGCTATTGATGTGATTTAAATTATTCTCTGTTCTTAAATGTCAAAATGAAAAGGAAGCAAGTGTTGAATGGAAGTGTTAAGGAGGATAAAACAAAGTTTACATTCAAAATGTATGTTTAGTCTGAATTGCCAGTAAAGCTCACATTATTGATTAAATTAAAATCAGTACATCCCTCTGAATAACCACTCAGTTATCATTGTAATATTATTCAAGTACTAATACTCTGACATAATTTCTTTAATGGTTAACTATAGTTAATTTTTGAATTGTTAAAAAGTGTTAAAATTCCATATTTGAAAGATAACAAATTGAGCATTTAAGAGAAAAATAGTATTTATTCCATTCCTCTAGTGTGTGTATTAAGTACTTAAATTCATTTTGAATATTTTCCCTACTAAGGTGAATGTAAAGACCACAGTTCTGCCATTCTTTCTGTGACTTAGTTTATTCATCATAATATGGCAGTCTAATTTCAGAACTGATAGCTATAATTCTTATTTAAAAAAGCACTTCATGATTACAGTTTAATCAGCACATTATCTAATCAAATAAGAAACCATCTCCAGATTAAAACTTCTAAATGAAAGTGTACTACTGTGAAAGAGGAATTTATGCACCTATTACACTCTGTGGAGAATTATACAACAGCTTCAAGGAAGCCTATGGGCACCTGTAATCAGATCACTCTAACTTGCCTCTCAGTTGTCAAAATGTACACACCTGTAGTTATTTTTTGCTGCATGGTTTGGCTTTCAGTAGCTGGGCCAAAACAACGCAGGTCTCCATTTGATAGTATCCTCAACACCCTAGGGAAGACATGAAAATCGGTGCCCATCTCTTGTTAACTGGAAGCCCCTTTTGATTTGTGTAACTCTCTTGACAACACTGAAACAATTGAATAGGAGTGAAATTTTAGATAATTTTATAATTGTGTAGTACTGAAATGGGAGAGATCTAGATGAAGTTTCAGTAAGTATATGGGATATAAGGGCTGTTCCAAAGTGACAGTTGGAGACAAGGTAGGATAGCCTGGGGAATTTCAAACAGTTAACTTCATTTAGGCAAGAGCTCCTAGTTCTCTGTTAGATGTAATGGGAGCTTCCACACTTAAGGATTTCTTCAGTTTGCTATACAGAGGAATCTAGTTTTACTTGAGAAGACTTAAAGATAGCTGCTGGAGGCTATTAAAAAGGATCTATGGAGGACTTGTGCCTTCCTGGAGCCGCAGCTGAAAGCCAGGCAGGTTATCATGAGCCTTAATACCTGTAAAATTCAGTACTAATGTTTCAATATCTAAATTTGGTCCCTACCTCACACACTGACATTAAAATTTATAGATCCTAAAGTTACAATCATCTAAGACATCCTCAGATATTCTAAGACATAAGGAACATCCTCTGAGGACTAGCAGACAATACAGGGGACCTATAGAGACCCGTGCTTTACAAGAAGACTGAGTTATATCTATGCTGGCTAGCCCAGGGCATCTCAAAAACACTACCTGTCTAGGTGCAGGAAAAGGAATCAAGTCATAGATGTTTATATCTGAGTTATTATTATACACTTGTTCAAAGCATATCTGGCTATATAAAGAAAATTTAAAATAAATTAGTTGAATTATGCCTTTGTGAACCTCATTCTCTCTTTTCACTTAAAGGAAGCCAAACTTCATTAGCTTGGACATGTACATGTAAAGATGGCTGAGATTGATGAGACATCATTTGCAGAAATGATTCCAGGTTACAGATAATGATTTGTTTCCTCTCCTGTGGATATTGCACTAGCAATTCCATGTAAGTAAATGCTACTGAGACAAATTACCTCTAAAGAAAGCCCTTACATTAAGGAATAAGTTAAGCTAGCTGTGTAAGATATGGTTTTGCTATGTTCTTGCAAGAAATATGAATTATTTTTAATCTGAGTGGAACCAAGGACAATGAGAGATACTAGTAAAAAAGCAGGCCTTGAGCTTAAGGAAAGAATGAAACATACACTCATCTCAAAACAGCAACAGAAACAGAAATGTTTTTAAGAAAAAAGAGCAGTAACCACAGGAAAGGAACCATGCTGACTGCTAATTTTGAGAGTGAAGGGGGAAGCTATAAAATAATCAATGCATAGAAACACAGGGGAACACAGTACTGAATGATAAGGAGCAAGAATTGGATACCACCATGTCTGAGTCAAAATTTGTAGAGCTGTATTTGAGGAGAGCAACTCGGTAGGTGAATCTGCGTAAGAGGAGGTATGGAAGACATATTAACAGTTAGAAGTGCTGGTGTATTGTATGAATGGCTTACAATTTTTCTTCAGCTTTTTCCTTGTTATAAAGTCTTCATGTAAATTATTTGTAAAACAAATTTTCAATCTTGAATGATATGCTGCATCAATATACAATTTCATTTCTCATTTTGCATTGCTTTTTATAAATTCATTTCTGCTGGTGAATTTGCTTGGGCTGAACATCTTTAAGATTCCTTAATATTATTTCTGTAGAAGTTCTTATGTAAAATATTGACTAATATAAATGCTTAGTTGGCTTCAATTACTTCAACTGCATTATTCTTTAGAAAACTTATTAGAAATTGTTAAAAAAGGACTCTTGAATTTCTTATCAAATGTAAGTTTTCAATTCAAAAATTTACTTTTTTCAAAATTCTTTTGAAAGGATCTCTTGGTCTTTTTTTTTCTGAAATTCGTTATGATGTAGGATAAATTTAGCTGAATATTTTTTGAGATGTCTTAAAGAATGTTATTAAGCAAAAATATGTTTTAAATAGCACAGATCAACAGAAGAGGAAGTTTTACTATTCCTTTGAAAATTGTAGTGGGAAAATTATTGGGAATGGAGAGAAAATATGGATGGTTTGAAACCACCAAGGATCCAGGATTGAGGGATTGAGGAGAAAAAAGCTTTTTTTTTTTTACATAATTGCTGCTCCTTTATTTTTATTTTACTCTTCTGTTGAATTCACACAGGGAAAGAAGCAACTGATATATGAATGGATACATTTTCTGTATATAAACTAATCTACTTAGAAAACTAAAGTGTATAGGAATGCAATGATAGTCCAAAAATGTCTGAATAGCATTCAAAGTCACCTTTCCATTCTAGAGCTATGCACAGTTAGCAAAATCATTCTACAGGAATTTTATTCAGCTTCAGTTTCCATCCAAGCAAGTCAAGGCAATGCATCCAATCCATGAAAGAGACACTGAGCCTGATATGGTGCAAGGTGGCCATAGTGCTACTGCAATGCAGTACATGCTACAAGCTTGAAGAAGCTTGTAGCACCATTCTTTTAGCTTGGACACAGTATCAGATTTTTGTAATCCCTCGACTTCCACCTTGGAGACAATTTGGTAAGTAAAGGTCAAGACTGCATCTGTCTGAAGACACATTTTAACATGCACCTTAGCAATACTGCCCAAGCATCAGTCAAATCCTATTTCCATCTGAGCAGGGATATCTAAACCGGAAATTTCTTCTTCAGGTCTGATGAATGGAATTAATTTCAAATCTCATACCAGAAGAAAAAATACACTGAAAATCTCTTACTTATATTATTTTCAGCATTCTTACAAATCATCACCATACTGTACTGAAGGTTATAAAAATGTATATGCTTCCAAAGTCCTTGCTTACATCTCTTCATCCAGATTGTGGAATAGGGATAAGGAACTCTCCACATTTTCCTCAGAAACATGTTGGACACATGTTTCTATCACAGTAGAGGCTACAGCAGAATCAGTCTAAAAATGCCAAACTTTATACCCTGTTGTTTTTTTCTTCTTGAAATTGTTGTCTTGTGTTTCAGGTTATTCACTGAACAACCAAAGGGTGATTAGCAAATGGGCACTAGGTATATGATCACATTTTCCTGGGTTTCCAGTGGCTGAAGAGCTCTATCTCTTTGACGGCACAGTAAATTGCATAAGGGTATTTTAATAATAAGAGTCTGAAATGTAAAATATAGAGATAAAAGAAAATACACAAAATTCTTCCATTCATTCTCAATACATATATGTTCAGAAAAAAAAACAACAAACAAACAACAAAGCAAACAAACCAAAAAGACCAAAACAGCACCCCCCTCCCCCCTCCAAATACTTGAAATATATTTCTTTTACATTACCTTATATAAGATTATCTGTAAAAAGAAATAATAAATGACTGTTATGATACATTTCCACTCAGAGTAAGTAACTGACTAAACCCCCCTAGGGATCAACAACATTGAAGGGATTGTCTAGTTTCAGTTATTTGGTGAAAGGGAAGAAAAAAATCTCAAAAAGACTATTTGTTTTCAAGGATTTGCTTTCCTCTATCGATTCTGAGAAGGCATTTTTGTTGAATGTGTCAGTTTGTTCTTTTAGGAAGGTTTCAGGAATTAATTGCATAGAAGATTTTTCAATTTATTTTATACTACCATTATCTGGTATGAAGAAAAATCTATCTATGTTTGTTGCAGTACAAGAGAAAAGAAAGCTCTATTAGCCATTTTGAGTTTGTTTTCAAGCCATATCGTAACAGGACATTTTGCAGTCTACCGGGAGACAAACAATCTGCTCATATTTCCGATAAATGAACAGTGTGATCTTTAGGAACTCCTGGGTTACCATGGATACCAACATTATTCTATATAAGTCACAAGACATACTTACACTGTTTCTGAATTAAAAATCAGCCTGTAGAATTGTTAAACAAAAAAAGCATAGAGTTTAACTTTTGTTTTGTTATGTCTTGGTTTGTTTTGTTTGTTGTTTTTTTTTTTTTTTTCATAAAAGTCATAGTAGTACTAATGGTAGGAAAAAAATTGCTACTCACCAGGAGTCATTTACAGCTTGGCATCTTCTTCAGCTGAGCTGTCTTCCTTAGTTGCCGAGTGATAATGATTTCATTTTATGCAATTTTACTTTGAACTACTAAAGGTTACTAGGGAAACCTTGACTCTTTTTCCCTCTTCACATTCTTTGAACAGGTAGTAAGTCTCACTGTGTGTGGGAATTGAATTGGCATATCCACTGAAACATTACTTAAAAATCAGCTCTACATTGCTTTTACCATTCATAAGTCAACATTCAAGTAAGTCTGGGAGAGGAATAAAATATTAAAAAAAAATCATGAATCTTTTAAAATTTGTCAAACCTTTATTTTTTGATTTATAGAAATCTTTACTTGATTATAATGGTGAATATAAATGATTTCAGCATTAATCAACATAATAAATGAAGCCATATTTATTCCCACATGGTTGCTCTTGATTTCAGTTTTTTGGCTTGTCATGATTTTTTTTTTAAATTTTTCAACCCTGTATCTGACGTACCTGGGAATGAAATAGCCTTTTGTTTTTTGTTTTAGTTCCCCTTCCTGAACCATACTAAAATTCATTGTGAAACAACAAGCCATAAATAGTGTTAGAGTGTCATCATATCCACTTTACTTCTAACATTGTCATTAATTTCTAGTTCAGAATTTGTCATGTCTAATCAGAAGCTGTAAGTGGGTATATAATTTTTCCTAAATTCAGTTCTTGATTTAGAATCTTGAAACTTTTACTTTCAGACCAGTCTTTATCTTTGGACATCAAATAATCTACTTCTTCATATGTTACAATCCAATTCTGTGCCTCATCTCTATGACTGCTTTAATTGGAAAAATTCCAAGAGCAAAATTAAACAACACTCAGAAATAAAGTCTGTAGGAAATCTCTGACAATCTTTTGTATAAGACTTCCAACTGCAAGAATTGAATTTATATTTTTGAAAGAGACTTTAATAAAAACTTTACTTCACTTTTTAATTTGCATTCATAGCGGACTTGAAGAGACCAGAGCCTCCTTTGCTGAGAGCAGATGCCACATTATTCATCTCCCATTGCTCAAGCATTACCCAACTGTAAATAATTTTGTTCTGCTACACCAAAAACTTATCCTTCTTCACCACCATCAACCAATACCACATTCAAGTGCATTTATCTTATCTTTTATATTCATTCTGCCTAGTGAGCCTGGACAAATGTATATTTTTTGTTAATATTTGAATGATAGAGTTCTGTATGGAATTTCAGATTTTGGGAAGCTTTTGTGACATTAAAATGGCAGACACATTCAACTTCACATTTTATCTCAATTTTATTGAAATTATAATTATAAAATGTTATATTCCAAATTTAAATGAAGGTTTCTATTTTTTTCTTTTTGAGCTTCCAGAAAACTGTATCCTGATATGTACACATGCCAAAATGTTCTTCCTCTAACCTTCACTCACCTTCATTCATCTTCATACTTTCATCACTAGCACTTTTTTTCATGGTTTGCATTCTAAAAGATATCTAAATATCGTAATTTAAAGCTTTTTTAACCAAGGGGAATATGCATTTTTATTTTACTTTTTTTTTTTTAATATGCCAAATCAATTCTGATACGGTGTCTATTTTCAGATATGCAAAAAAGTAAGTACATGGTAGTTCAGGTTCTCCAAATGATTGACGTTTTGATAAGCATACCACATCAACACAACTCACACTGCACTTACAAAAACAACACTTTGTGAGCTCTCTGATACATCAGGTTTCATGGCCTTTGATAATTTATGATACAGTTGTTGCCTACGTTTTCCATTATCAGTTTTCTAGTTAAGTCATTCATCTGTGCTGGCCCATGTTAAGTAGGAGAACTCTATCACCAACAAGTGTTGGAAAGTGGTGGGATAAGTTCCAAAGCTCCTTCTGCTATTGACATGGGAGAAAGGAAGGCTTAGGCAATTATTATAAAGCCTTGCCATTGAATCATGAGGTGCAGAATGGACTCCCTTGCTTCCTAAACTCCTTCTCAGAGAAGGCTCTAGGTGCAGCTGAATCCAATCTTAGACTTGGATTGTGTCAACAATTTAGATTTAAGGGATTATAGAGATGTGATTAAATCCCTTTGTGCTACAGGTTTTAATGATGGCAAAATGGATGTATTTATATAAAATGCATTATTTATTATGGCAAATTTAAAAGCAGGTGAAAAGATGAAAGATTTTAACCAAGATTAATTACTACAGAGTGTAAAAGCTAAACATCTTCTTGTAGGATATTATCATCATCACGACTAGGCTTCACAAACAAAGATTTGGGAAGGACACTGCCCACGCTTGCTGTAAGCGTGCTGGTGGCTAAAAAGGCCGATACGGGATAGGCAAGTCCGGTCGCAAGAGGCACAGTGGAAAGTCTCCTTAGGCGATATTGGTGAGGAACAGTTCTTTCTGCATTGTCTTTCCTCCTCGAGACTGACTCTGCATACATTCTCAGAGGAAGCAGCAGCATTGTGAATAGCGTGTCTCCACGAATCCCAGTTGGCGGCCAAAGTGGACCATGAATGACAGTCAATATGGCCAAGGCTGAGGTATTTTTTCAGGGAGTCCTTGTATGTCTTCTTCGGGGCTCCTCTCTTGCGGCAGCCAGTGGCAAGTTCACCATAGAGCACAATCTTCGGGAGGCAGTGATCCTCCATCCTGTAGACGTGCCCTGCTCAGGGCAGTTGCACTCTCATCAGCATAGCCTCAATACTGCTGACCCCTGCCTGTTCAAGAACGGACGTAATAGTCACATAATCAGTGCAGTGGGTGCTTAGGATTGTATGGAGGCAGCACTGATGGAAGCGTTCGAGAAGCCGCAGGGGGTAGCAGTAGATGACCCATGATTCAGACCCATATAAAAGAGTAGACAGTACAATGGCTCTGTAGACACTGATCTTTGTACTTTTCTTCGAGTGTTTATTGGACCAGACTCTTTTATGGAGGTTTCCAATGCTTTTGCTAGCCTGTTCTCTATCTCTCACCATATGAGTCAGCAGGAAGATCTCTCTCTTTCTCTCAGCCCCAGGGGAAGTAACCATGAAGAGGTGTCCCTGCTTCACAGGAGAAGCTCCTCATGTCAAGGAATTATGTGGAAGGATATAAAGTGATGGACTGGTAGTCACAGATTTACAGGCCTGCAGACTAACTTATCTGTCAAATCCTGCTTCAAAAAGCAGGATGTGTATTCAAAGTTTGGTGAGCCAATGTGGTTTTAGCATAGTTTAGCACCAAGACAGTATCCTGTCACCAGCAGTTGAACTTCCATAATTGTTTGCATGATGGCTTGCGTAGTATGCATATCAAGGTAGGACTGTCCTGCCACAGCTATTTGCACAAGGGACAAAGAGTTATAGTAAGGGGAAAAAAAAGACAACAAATGCTATGGATTTAGCATATTGTTTAGCATCCAATATAGTATCTCATAATTGGGAGTGGCAGACCTGGAAGCCGTAGGATGTCTTTTTATTTTAAATTATAATGAAATTACCAGTAGTAAAAGTACAAGGTCAAGATCACATCTATTACTGCCTGAGTTTGGATCATCACCCAATGAAGAAGTATGCTTTTTTTTTTCCTAGTCATGATCGTTGTGGAACTTCTTTGTTTTCAGTCATCCTTAATTTTAAATTGCTCTGATGAACATGTGAAGATTTCAAAAATATTCTCCCTATGTTTCTATGAAAAAAACCCCAACAACAAAAAATCCCCACAAAATCCCCCCAAACAATAACAATAAAAATAGTTTGGAAATAAACAAGAAATTAATTGAATTGATATTCAGGAGTTCCACTACATGAAATGCTTAAATTAAGGTGGAGGTTTTTTCACCATATTTCATTTCTGTTTTTCAATTTCACTTTCTTCTTGTCTGATTCCTGATAACTGTGGAAGGAAAAGTGTAGATCTACATGAAAAAAACCCCATGTGATCCTCAATTACCTTTTTTTAAAATATTTTTACTATTTTTGACAAGTATTTTATTCTTCATCACTAGTACACCTTTTGCTATAAGGACATTGATACTTAAAAGCCATTTCCAGGCTCCCTTCACTTGTTATTTTACTACTCATTGTATTTGAGGTCACCAGTTTCAATATTAGATAAAACAATGACTGTTAACTCACTGATGCTATCAGCAAATTTTTACTTTTCAAGCAATTGCTTTTCCCAGTCAGTTAATCTTTAGCTGGGTGTAAAGACTGCCATTGTGAATGTAAATTCTTAATGTCTACCTTAAACAATCTCTAAGATGCTTACAGATGTCATTACAGTGATCGCCAAGACAGAAATTTATGGGATAGATGACATTATGGATGGCAATTTGTGAAGTATATTGGTCTTTAATGAAAATTTGATTAAGGGACACACTGAACTGGTGCTACAAGTTCATTCTGAATTGTTTACCTCCTGTGGTAATGTTTCAGTAAAGAGGGCAAGCTGATCTGCAGCTCAGTGGTAATAATCTATACAGGGAGAAAACAACTGAAGATAAGTTTGAAAGCACTGACAGAGGGTTGAAGAAATTAGATGATCTGAAATCACAGAAACAGATGGAAGAGGGTGAAAGCAAAACAATGAAAAGCCTTCATATTCTCATTACAAAGAAATGAAAGATCAGTATGGTTATACGGCAATTTTTAGTCAGCTACTTTTGTTCAATCTGACTTGACACATGAAGGTCATTTATTCAACTGTCTGATGTCTTCAACCACAAAATTCAAAAGGATTCTGGTACAGTCATTGATATTCTTTCTGCGTCAATATTGCAGTTACAGTCATTAACTTACTCCTGGGAAAGGGTGAAATATTGTTCCATAAATATGTGCAAGTGGTGATTTCTTTACAAGCTGGAACACAAACTACCCAAGATGAATGTGTACTTGCTTTGTTTGTCATACATGTGGGTAGATCTTTCCCTTAGGACCTTTACACAAATCCATGCTAAAATTTCACCTTCCTATTATGTGGAGTTAACCTTAGAAACAGTGCTGTAGGTATATGAAGAGGGTTTTCATCTTTTCACATTCTTCCCAGCTAAAATTTTGAAAAAGGGTAACTGAGACCTCAGTGGCTTTCCCCCCCCTCCTAAAGTCAAGTAGATTCAACATACATATTTGAGCAATTACATTATACATCACTTCTAACATTTCTTGTGTGAACACTGAGACTCCTAAACTATTTCAGACTGATAAACTGCTAAAAGTACAGAATTTACAAGACCTTTGAAAAGCAGTTTTTTTGTAATCTTAAAATATTAGCTAAGCCATCTTGCATAAACTAGAGAAGAAAATAAAAAAATATTGCCACTGTGAAGTGTAGTTTTATGCACAAACCCAAACTTTATCACAATCTGTTTCTAATAGTTGTGAACAAAAGTTATCAATGCTAGTCTTCCCAGGCATGGAATAATATAATTTAAAAAAATGCACAAATTATTCTGATGATGGTTTTCTGACAATACTAACATTTCTTTCTTTGCTTCTTCTATATTTTTCTTGAATCTTTATTTTTCCTTTTTTTTTCCTCTTTTTTTCCATTCCTTTCTTTCCTTTTTTGACTTAAGTCATGTTCAGCTTTTCAGAAGTACTTTTTATAAATTATTCAGAGGAAAGTTCTAAATGTTTGGGTGGGAGGGGAGACGATTGGATAGTTTGTCTTTCTAAATTACATATATAGTATATATCAAGCCATCATCACAGTTATCTTTCATGTTTCTCATAATTTTTAGACATATATAATATTAAAGTTATTTGATTCTACTACCTCAGTGATACGTTAAAAAAAATGCATAGCCTTCCAGCATTAAAAAAATCCTAAAATAATATCCATATTTTGTAATTGTCTTCTTGAAGATTCCCTGGGCAGGAACTGTATCCATCCACTGATATGTAAAATAATAAGTGAGGGTTTGGGTCACCTTCCTTGTTCAAAGCTATGTTATGTATGTAACCTCCACTACAACTTTTTTTGCCCCCCTTAGAAATTTGGTTATTTCTGTTGCAAGTATCTGAAATCTTGCACTGGCACAGTACAGCTGTGTAATCTTGGCTCAGACCTCCAATAAAATTACTAGGGTGTGAGAATGAGCTGTAAAAACATCTGTACCGGCATAAGAAACATAAAAGTTCAGATGAATGTACAACTTCGGAGGAAATGTGCATCAAATATGGCACCACCAGCCAGTCAAAAGTGGTGATTGTTCTGCTGTACTCAGCATTAGTGCAGCCTCACCTGAGTACTGTGTGCAGTCCTGGGCCTCAAAATTTGACAAGAATATGAAGGTCCTTTTATGCATCTAGAGGAAAGGTAACAAAGCTGGTGAAAGGCTGGAAGGCATGTCTTGTGAAGAGTGGCTTACGACTCTGGGTTTGTCTAGTTTGGAGAAAAGAAGGTGGAGATATGACCTCACCACCCTCTGGAGCATCCTCTAGAGGACAGGAAATGGAGAAGGTGGTACTAATCACATCTCTGAGATCCAGAGAGA
Organism: Pithys albifrons albifrons; assembly: GCF_047495875.1. NCBI lineage: Eukaryota > Metazoa > Chordata > Aves > Passeriformes > Thamnophilidae > Pithys > Pithys albifrons. Next base: position 41,375,261 of record NC_092458.1, read on the forward strand.
AGATGCACAGGAATGATCCAAAGCTTTTCCACAGGACACTCAGCCTGGACATTAGGGAACATTTCTTTATCAAAAAGGTGGTCAAACACTGGAAGAGGCTTCCTAGAGAGGTGGTTGATTTCCAAAGCCAGTGTTTAAGAGGCATTTGGATAATGTCCTTAATAACATACTCTATCTTTTGGCCAGCCCTGAAGAGATCAAGTAGTTGGACTAGATGACAACTGTAGGCCCCTTACAATTAAAATAATCTGTTTTGTTTGTTTCTAAGCTGAAGCTTAAGAATTCAAGAAGAAAAAATATCTGTTTGAAAATATATGAAATCCAGATAGGAAAAGCCTGGAGTTATCATTACATTGTTACACACTCAGAGGTTGGTCAGTCATCAGTATTGTTTCTGGTGTCACCAGTGCCACCATATTTAGTTGGTAATGGTGACTTAGCAAAAATGAGGCTGTTACCATGGAGAAGCAGATGCTGACACTTCTTTCCTGATTGGTATCTGCCTTACCAGCAATAATCCTGTCAATAATGCTTTTTATATGCTCGGAGCTTATCCTAGCAACACACAAAATTTGAGTTTTTTCACGTGTGTTGAAAAAGAAATACTTTTTTATGTTAAAGACATCCGAATAAAGTAAATCAAACAGGGTTCATGTGCGATGTGATGTATGAAAAAGACATGGTCATCACTTAAAAATATGCAGATTCCAAGAGTATTCAAGGTGGACGATGGTGGTGGTTCTGTTTAGTTTGGTTTGGTTTCCTGGGGGGAGCAAGAGGTCAGTAGAAGCCAAAATAAGTATCATAATATGTCAGTGACCAATGCTCTAATTTCATAAATTTTAATGACTTTCAGCATTTCAAAGAGGTTCCTGACCCTCCTCATTCACTTTATCCCTAGTCTCCTAACTATTGATTTACTATGCAATTTTTCATGTTTTCAATCTGTAATTAAGAATCTTGAATGGAAAAAATGCACATAATAATGAAGTGGTTTTAAAGCATGCAAATTGAATTGGCATTATGCCAACCTAGCACTTCACTGCATTATGCTTTTGAGTTCTATTTACAGTACCTTAAATAAGATTAGCTTGCTAGTGGCATGATAGATACTGCATATAAAATAATTTGTGGGAGGGTAAGCAACAAGGACTACTTTTTGATGCATAAACTAGGGCAATTTATAAGACCTAAAATCAAGTAAAAACATAGGCAAAACTACAATGATTTAAGCCTGATTTTCTAGGCTTACTCTAACCATGCCATTTTAATTCCTTTCTTCTATCCCATACTTTGAATTTTGGATTCCAGTTTCAAAGATACCTGAGTGGATGTGAGATCACAAAGATAAATAAATTTCTATATGTTTTGTATAATATTGGTGACAATGTAGGCAAGACTGGGGTATGTGTAAGTACAGCTAGAGATAGAAACTTATAAAATTCAGATTTTATTAATTCTGAGTTTTTATATACATTAACAATATATAGATATTTGAAATTCAGCACTGACAGTTTGTAGAGGCCAGAGAGATTATTATGGAAATTGTAGAACTGTGAAAACAAGAAAAGAATAAAAGCCTGTTGGGAAAAAAGCTTTCCTTTCCTAATTTACTTAAACTTTTATGAGCTTTCATATGCTACTGAATTTCCTTTCCATTACTCTATTTTTAAAATATTTGTTTGGAATATTTTGATGTTTTAATCTTTAAGGGGTTTTTAAACCTTTACAGAGCCCCATATGGACATTTGGAAAGCAAGTTATAGATGCCTTTTTTTTATGTGTTGTGGCTCAGATAAGCCTTTATTAACTAAAAACTTTTCTCAGAAACTGAAAATCATATTTCTGATAGGAATGTTTTTATAACAAAATATAGTGTGTTGTGTCACAGAAGAGTTCCCAGTTACTCCTTGGAGTTGCGAAGATGCATCTCTTTAGACAAAGGAGTCTAAATACCTTCTATTGCACTTGTTGTCTAGTTTTGCAGAGAATGTTTGTTCCAAAAGCAAAATTAATCAAAAAATGTTCTAGATACTCATCATCCTGTGACCAGTTACTCAGATAATATTATATCAAACAAGTTTCCTGATTTTTGAATTTCACTTTTGTGACTTGTTTTTTTAAAGTATTGGTAGGTTTTTTTCCATGACATGAAAAAGAATAGGTCTAAAGTCTGCCTTCAATTTCCAGAAGGCAATTTAATTTTTTTTTTTTTATCTTTTTGAACAAACACTGAGAACTATCAAAAGCTTTTGTTCCTGAGAACAAAAATTACCCAAGTGAGAGACTGTCAGATATTTTTGGAGAGTTTTCAACTTTTACTTTAAGTGCTTCAGCATAAATGACTGAGCGCAGTGAGCCTCCATGTGCTTTCTTTATAAATATATTGACCTTACTCCATCTAGACTCACAATTTTTTAAGCAAATAATTAAGAAAAAGAAAATTGAAATGCCTGTATTAGTTGTCTATGTGCAGAAATTCTTAAGAAGATAATTGTTTACAAGACATTAATATGTGAAACTACTGCAATTAATCTAAACAAATACAGATAAAGCTAAGGTGGTTAAATAGTTACAAAGACATCACTTGAGTCTAAGCATCTGCTTTTAAGAAGCTTCAACTGAAAATCTGAAAAGAACTAATGAAAAAATAGAAAAATTGGAAAAAAAAAAGAAGATGGTTATCCTCACCCACTTAGGAATATTTCTCTCAGTATTCTTGCTTGTGGTGCTCTAGATTGCAAAAATACACATACACATTTTCATTGCTTCGTAGCATTCTTGCATGAAATACATAGTGGTAGAGAGGAAATAAGAGCAAACAAAATATTTATGAAATAATTCCAGAACAGTTATACAGTAATATTCAAAACCTATTTGTCACTTTTGTATGTGCTTTATTAACCTTGTTGTAATGTTTCTTCTGTACAACTGCATAGTCTAGACAGTTTGCTAGATATAATCTATTATACAGCAGGAGTTCTTTCACCTTTCCCAAAGACATCCAGAGTATGGTTTAATATTTCATATAATAAAAAAAATTCAAAACATCTGAAAAGGAATGCAACTGGAGAGAGCAAAATAATGATTCTAATTGTTTCTGGAATGTAGTAAATGTCACTTGGGTTTTTTGCACGTGGTTCCATGAAAGTGAATCCAAACTGCTATCATAATGTTATATCCTGTTTCTAGCTTTCTTGCATCTCCTATTCTTTCAATAGCCTAATTTTGCTTAGTGGGAGCTTTTAGACAACTGTTTTCTTATGGAAGATTACACTCATTTCCCTAGTGAAAATAAAAAAAAAATATATTATTTAATTATTTATTTTAAAGTGAGATTTACAGTATGTAAATTGAACTTTCCTTCTCCTTAACCTCTCTCTCAGTCCTGCAAAGATCCCTTGGGAGTTTCAAAGTTTTTCTATGGTAATGGACAGAGTTATAAAAAAGAATAAATCAAACATTCTAATAAGTTTTTGTCTGTATTCTGCTATAACCTTACAAATACAATGCAGGAGTTCCCTTTTCTGTCTTTTGAAAATGAGTCCCAAAGGCAACGTGATGGATCTATTCCTCATTCTCTGAATAGTTTCATGCACAGTTTTCCAAGTCATTCTAAACCTTGCCTTTAAATGCCACTGTGCTCTTGAAGGTATTTTTGCTTCATATGGGTGAAATAGGACGTGATATAAATAAACATTTTTTGTTACACTATTTCTTGTCATTAAGGTATCACATTAATAAAAAAGAATCCTCATGAGGAACTCATTTTTTTGTTCTGGAAAAGACTATTTCATACCATCTTCCTCCGCTGTATGTAACCCTAGCCCAAAGTTTTCAAAACATAAGAACTCTAGACCCTTGACTACCTTATTCTTAAGAAATTAAGACAAAACTGAACTTAAAATAGTTTTTCCTGAATTCAAAAGAAAGCTGGAGCAGAGAAAAATCAGATATTTAGCTTATAAAATAACTATCTTTTTAAAATAAAAAAAAATAACCTGCTTAAGGAAGGACTTGTTTCTGTGATCCCACTCATTTATGACACTCCATTCTTTATTTGTACTGATTATGTGAATACCTTCTGTTAATATTTTAGGCTTTATTCCACCACACTAGCCAAACTAGTGAAATAGAAGGGTACATTTTCAGTCTGGAAGTGTCTCTAAAACAAAATTATATGTCTAAGCCCTCTATGATTTATGGATATTGAATCTCACAAAAAGTTTATATTTATCTGCACAGAACACCCTACTCCAAATATATGAATACATTAGCTATTGCATATTTCTCAGTGGTTATATCCATACAGCCAGCTGGTTCTTACCACTAGACAAACAGAAGAAAATCTTCTTCATTTTGCATTCATCACAGTAGGATCATATCCCAAACTCCTCAAGATTTTGGCCTTTAGTAATCTTGAGAATGTAATAGAATACCAGCTGGAAATGGGACCTAGGATTAAACCCTCAGAAATTCCTACCTGGCACCACTTTCAAGCCGTTAAAACAACAAATAACAGTGCTCCCTGGTAGGATGCTGTTGTTGCAAATAAGCAGCAGCTTGCATTCAGCAGCTTGCTGCTAGTCAGTTCCAGTTGGCTGAATAGCTTGTGCAGCTGTTTTCACAACAGCATCAGCAGTTATCCCACCCCAGCTGCACCCAGGAGGAAATGACAGCAACTTAAATCAGCTGCTGCTGAAGGGCCCTGTATGTGCTTTACTTGTTAAAGCACCATTGATAGGTTCATAAAATAATTATCAACATGTCTTCTAGAATCTTCCCGAGCTGACACAGTCTAGGAAATAGGGCAAAAAGTAAATAGCTATAAAACAAGCAGGAAAAATTTGTCTACTAAATGTAGTTCTCAGATCCTATACATGTATTTAATGGGAGTAACTTGGCCTGTTTGAAAGATTTGTAGTCATAACAGCGCAGGAGGCTAGCTGTAGTGGTTTTGGCTGGGATAGTTTTAAGTTGTTTAATAGTTGCATTTATGGTGTTATGCTTTGAATTGGTGATGAAAACAGTGTTGATAATATAGAGATGTTTCTTACTGTTGTGCAGTGCTTACACAGAGTTAAGGCCTTTTATGCTTCTCACTGTCCCTTGTGAGCAAGTAGGCTGAGATTGTGCAAGAAGCTGGGAGGCAACACGGATGGGACAGCTGATTCCAGATGACCAATGGAATATTCCATGTCACCTGAAATCATACTGAGCAATAAGAACTGGGAGAGGAAAGAGGAAGGAAGGATGTTTGCAGAGATGGTGTTTGTCTTCCCAAGTCACTGTTATGGGTGGTGGAACCCATAACATGTTTGAAAATAAATATAGCTGAAATAATAACAAAGTAGTGGCAACAAGGCAGGATGTTCCAGTGGAGATTTAAAGGAACTTGTAAAAACATATTTTTATCTTAATTATAACAGATAGAGACACAGAATACAAATATTCTGGAAAATCAAACTCTGAAAAAATTTATAACAATATTTGTGGACCATGTTCTTGAAAACTTATAGACTTCTGGTTTTGCTATTTCTATAGGCAGTGCTCAAAAATTGTCAAGGATCCTGAATTAGTTCTGTCCTGTTGCACAGTTTTGTTTCATGATAGAAGAAAATTTTTATGTGTTAAATAATAAAAGACTAATTCACTTCTCAGTTGATTTCTAGATCTATAAAATATTTATGATTTATGCCAATATTTTTGCTGTCAAAGACAATAAATCAATTTCACCTACAGAGGAGTCAACCACTTGCCATTATTTTTTTTCATAGGAACTACATATTCTACTTGTAGGCATTTTTAGCAATGACTCCTACGTCATCTGTCCTGAAGAACAATACTGAATTCATCACTGCAGGGCCAAGAAAAGCATGTTTATTTCATAAATGCCTGTCTTCCTATAATCTGTAGGAACTTCTCAAGATGTATTTATCAGTGTCTAATTAATATTCCTCATTACTCTGGAAGAGAAGTTTCTTCACCTTACCATTCCCTGTTTTTGATTAAAACCTGTTTAAGAAAGCTTTATAATTATAATTGTTTGTCCATAATCTGCAACAAAACTATTTTGCATAATATGCGTCTAAACCCACAAAATATAAAGAGCTGGGACTTCAGGACATTGATAGAACTTCAGTACTTTATTCTGTCCTTTTATATGTATCTATATGTCTATGTGTGTGTGTGTGTGTGTGTGTATACACTTATAAAGAACATTCTGATCACAAATGATCCAATCTTCTTTTGTCTGCTTACAACACACTGACAAATAGTATAGAATATATTTATTGAGCATTGGAAAAGTAATAAATAAAACTGTATTTTTGAAGAATAAGCATTAAACTTTTAATTATATTCCAGTTCAATTTAATGTTACCAATTTTCATTTCCATCATTAGACTTCTGTTTCCTAGCATATGGAATTTCTTGTATCAAGATAAATAATGTAGGTGCAGAGGGTTCCTTGTTTTAAGCTGTGGTTAGAATACATACTTCTGTGCAATTGTTATGGTCTCATTTTCTCTCCACCTCTTCTTAATCAGTAAAGCTATTTATATTTGCAAGGACTTATTTTAACACATTATAATAATGATTACCAAAATGTTTTTTCTCTACCATAGTATAGTGCTCTAAGCGAACAGACTGTAAAGCCTAAAGTAAACAACAGGATCATCTTCTCTGAGTTTTATCAATGACATGGACAAAGGAATTGAGAGCATGTAAAATAAATTTGCCAACAAAGACTAAATTATGAGGAGCTGTTGATTCCTACAAGGCTAGAGAGGCTTTAAAGGGTGCAGCCCTGCAGAAAGTGATCTGGGAGGTTTGGTTGACAGTAAGATCAATACAAGTCAACAGTGTGCCCTGGTATGTAGCAGCCTGGCAGCCAGCCATATCCTGGAGTGTATTATGCCTAATATAGGTAACTGGTCTAATGAAGTGATTGTTCCACTATGCAACACTGATCTGGCCTCATCTTGGATACTGTGTGCAGTTTTGGGTGCCATGATATAAGAAGGATATAAAAGTATTAGAATGTCTCCAAAGAAGAGCAGGAAAGATGGTGAAAGGACCAGAAGGCACAACTTAGGAGGAGCAGCTTAGGATACTAGGTTTATTCAGTGTAGAGGAGTCTGATAAGTGACCTTATTACTATTTACAGCCTCCTTATGTTGGGGAGTAAAGAGGCAGGTGTTGACCTAGTGCCCAGTCACAGAACATGAGGGAATGGCTTAAAGCTGCATCAGGGAAGGTTCAGACTGGATCTAAGGAAAAAGTTCTTCACTGACAGGGCAGTCGACCACCGGAACAAGCTCCCCATGAAAGTGATTATGTACCCAAGCCTGTTGGTTGGCATTCAAGAAGCGTTTGGACAACACTCTTAGGTATATGGGCAGCAGCTGGACTCAATAATCCTTGTTGGTCCTTTCAAACTCAGGATATTCTGTGATTAGTATTAACTGAATCTCTCTAAGTTTAGGGTTTATTCCATCTCATTTTTTAATACCTTCATCTGCTAGGCTGAAGAAACCCTTGCTATTAGCATTCAGTACCCCATGTAGGCACTTAAAACTTATCTACTAACCTTGTTATTTATCCAGTAATCAAACTGAAGACTTTGAATCTTTCTCTGTATTCAGTTTATGCTTTAAATATGGGGGTAACATGATGAATTGGAAAGTCAAGTATGAGGTGTTAGCTTTTACACAACAAATTAAATTGCACGATATGATTTACTTTGGTGTAATTAATTCTCAATGCTCTCAAGAAAGATTTTCCTTTTTATTTTTCTCTGTTCTTATGTGCAAAATAGAAGTCAGCAATGAAGAATTTAGATGAATGTAGATAAGTTAAAGGAGAAAGGGAAGAAACCTCTCCTCACCTGAGCAGCTTAGGGTTTGTTTTGTTTGGTTTTTTTTTAAATTAGGTCATCCCCCTCAATATTACAAAAGGGGAAACACACACAGAATAAAAAAGTATATTGGTTTCAGTATAGGTGTTTACAACTAAATAGAAACTGTAAATGAGGTACAACTTACATCCTGATTTCTCCCCATTCACAGAATATTTAGGAGCTTGCTTGTGAACTGTCTGTGCAAACGTGGAGCACATCTTCAGGAACGCAAAGTCAGTTCTGCTCTGCAAGCCATGTACTGACATTGCTAGACATCTCCAGTACTTCTGCAGATACAAAACAGTAAAGCTGGTCATGAATAAGCTGGTTCATCCTCAGCAGGCAATGTATTTTGTAGCACACTGGCTCAAAGATTTACCATGGAGAAAAATCAACAAACTACCAGTAGAAAAAGGAACCATATCTCTTCAGATAATGCAAGAGAGATAACAGGCTATGAAGTTAAAACACTATATATTTGATATCAGTACAAAGTATCATTATTGACAGCAGTCCCATAGTACATTAATGGATTCTAGCTTAATTTTTAATCATGTATTTGGATTTTTGATGTCAAACCAAAATGTTCTATTAAAAGATTATGTATATCAATCCACATTAATCAATGGCAAGAAATTCAAAGATCTCCTGAACTCAGCATTTCCAAGTGACTGTATACTGATGAATTAATTCATCTAAAATTGTAGGAATGGAAGATCATGGGATAGATTGTGCAACATCTCTAATTAATCTCGACTATTTCTACCCAATTTCTTGAATAGCAATGGGAAATTTAGGGTTAAATAATTCCTTCCTTGTATTTGTGTGTCTAAAGGACACATTACAAATAGTTGTCAAGTTGTATGCGGATAGAACAGGAACACTTTAAAATTCTTACTTATTTAAAGGTTAGAAGGCAGCAGTATATTAGTGCTGCTTACTTTCCCAGATGCTTCAAGGTCAAGCAGTGTGACTGGTAGATAAAGAAGTCTCCATGACTATGATTTTATTTACTCCCTTTTTCCTGACAGCAAGATTATAGACTACCCATTGTTTTCTTGATATGAGATTTTTTTAAAAAGCTTTGAGTACATTTATTGTGATACTGATAACCTGATGACTTCAATGTCAACACCATGTGGCATTTCATCTTCCTTATTCTGGAGTTCTTCCTGTTGCACCCACATCCACATAGTCTTCCAGTCTCTGTAAATATATTTTTTATTATTTCTATTACATATGTCTACAATATAAACTGTGGGATAATCAAGTTTACTGGCATTTATGATGCTGTCCTGGTTGTGACAACTATGTAGTTGAATTCTTAGGTTACAAGAAAACATACACAAGACCAGGACAAGTATTTAAATTAAGCATTTGCCTGCTATCATGCAAGTGTTTAATAATAGTACCCATTAACTTGTTTTTCACCCATGCCAGTTAATTCAAAGATGCAATCTGAGTACTGTCCAGTAAACAACATGCCCTGGAGACTTTCCCAATAAGAAGGCAGCCAGCCTAATCTTCAGGAAAACCTCTGTGTGCTGTAGGATGTCAGCTGTGTCATGAATTTTGCCCTCGTGTCTGAAGAACGCTTATTGCTCATATCTGTTGTAGTACAACAGATGTAGTTTCTACTTTTAGGTAATGCATAGCCCAACACACGTTTTTCTTTTCCTGAATAAGTGCTCTACTACCAAATGCCTATGTAATATAATCTTCTGCCTCATAAGGCTCCCAGTTCAGAAAGAATTCTTAAATGAGAATTCAAAACAAGTGGAAGTATTTAGTTTTTCCTATAACTTCAATGTACTAAAGAAATAATCCTAAAATCAAATGCCTTCACTTCCAGTATATCCTTGAAATAGTCAGATTATGGTTTCTGAGTTTTTATTTTATGAAGCAGACTTTAGAAGTCTTTTATATATAGATGTGGGACTTTTATTGAAAAAAAAAGAAAAAACAAAACAAAACCCCAAACAAACCCTCCCCCAAAAAACCCAAACCTGAACGTATTGATGATCATATAACTTTGAATTTTTTCTTTACTAACTTTTCTTTACAGTCAGTTGTCACCCATTCACAGCTGTTACTGTATGAGCAAAAGCTTTAGCAGAACTTTGAAAGTTCTGTGAAAGACACTGTGAAACAGTATTAGAAGAAAAATGTTGGGGACCATTAAAACATGCCCTTTTTTCATGTCTCTACCTCTGACTTCATATCAAAACTTAGAACTTGAATAAAGAGAAGCTTTGGTGGCAAAAGAGGACATGACAGGGAATTGTGTAGTAAAGTGTTCAGAGACATCAAAGGACTGTCTTTTTGATGGCTAAACACAGAGTTGTATTGCTTCTGGTGCACTTTGTAGGACTAAAAGAAAATCAGCATTAATTATTATTTCAAGTTACAAATTGCTACAAGTCACGATTTTATGCAGAATTTGCCTACATGCTGTAACTTTCATTTTATTTTCTTGCTTTATTTAAATTATCCTTTATAAATCATGTACTGACGCTTAAGACATGCTGTCGTGTAAGAAACCATATTGTACTATACCACTTTTAGTCAAACATTTTTCAAAAAAATGAGATCATGTCTTTCAATTGGTATAAATCATTCTAGCTCTACCAGCTGCAAAGCTGACCCAGGATGTGAGTATTTAATTTTTTAATTCTAGTAATGCTGTCTTGTCAAGCAAATATAAAGAGGTTAGATAAGATTTGTAACACTGTAAATAAAAACAATATATTATTTGAAAAACATTGTCCTGTAGTCCTTTAGAGAACTGGAAGATGACATCTACTTCCTGGCATTGACTTTTTGGAAATTAGATATTTGCTCTTCATTCTAACATTTTGTAAAATACCTATCATTAAGCAGAGATGAGATGGCCAGAACCTCCCCATATAGAATAAAATTTCTGAGCTCCAAGATCTGGAATAATATCAACATGGAGTTTCTGGAAAAAGACACTGCAAATTATTCTATGTATAATAATATCCATAGAATAAAAATAACTTCAAGTATATAGTATAAATACTTTAAATTGTTTTTAATAAAAAAGAGGAGAAAAGAAGTTCCTATTGTAACAACCCATTCTCTCTCTCTCTCTCTCACACACACATACACACATACATACATATATGTATATGCACATATGTATATATATTCCTTTGGGGATAGGTTAAGAAAGGAGTTTTAGTTTTACCTTTGTTTGTCACTATCTAAAAATATTTAAAAGGGGAATTCATTTTCCCTGATTTGACTATGCTTTTTTTCATGATGATAACTGATAAGATCTCTCCCTGTCCTTATCTTGACCCATGAGCTTTTGATCTTATTTTCTTCTCCTGTAATGTTGGAGAGGGAGAGTGACTGGGTGGGTATCTGTCAGTCAAACACTACAACTTAGCAAGAAATAGCTATGCAGATTAAACTATACTGTATTGTGCTGGTTTAAAGGTGAACCAGCAGGGGAAATGAACTCACCACGAGAGAGATTATAAGTCAGATCTAAAATTTAATAATAATATTACAATAACAACACTGACACACAAGGGAAATTGCTTTCAACTCACAAAACCCCAGCAGTATAACCCAGTGTCCTGGGGCACAAACCCAAGGGGGTTTGTTTGCCCTTGTGCTGAGACCCCTGTGGTTCCCCCAAGTCCAGAGCAAAAGGAAATGAAAAACCTGTTGGTGCAGGCAAGGGCTGTGGTCTGGGCGAGAGCGGTGATCTCCTCCTGTCAAGGTCCTGCTGCTGCTCTGGATCTGACGAGAAGTTCCTGAGGTCTTCTTACCCACCACTTATGTACCCTCAGGGAGCACCCAGTCCCTCCCCCTGGGCGGGGACTCACACAATGGGTGGTTGAATCTGGGAGCCAGGGGGTGTTGACCTGTTGATGGCCCAATAGCAGCTCCGCCCCCTCAGGCTGGATGTGAAGGTGATAATGGCTCCCTGGGCAGCTGCTGCTAATGGCCCATTGACCTTGGGGAATGAATAGAGGGGGTAGAATACACAGCTTTGATCACCCCCACACAGGGTTAGCTGGTCCCTCCTGCTGAACTAGGACATGTATATAAAGGCACATCATATAAAAAAGTAATTTACACTCTATGATGTAAAAAATTATTCACAATAAATATTTGAATTACAGGAAAATGTTAAAAATGGTCTAAGATGAATAATACCTATATTAAAATAAACTTGATTATAATAATAAAATTGAAAATTAGAAAATAATTTACTTTACATAGAAATTTCTGATTAATAAGAGAACAAATGAGGTAACATTTTGGAGGTATTAAGGTATTTTACAATAAACTTTGAGTAAATCTTTATTTTAAATGGAAATACACTTTTCTTTTTCCTTTCTCCCTTCTCTTTCCTTCCCCTTCAATACATTATTGACTACTTTCATGGCACCCATTCAGGAGACAGAATTAATGCAATTTTAATGCAATTCTACTTCAGCACTGGTTTCCTTTTAATAGTAATTTAGATTTAAGTGATCCTTTAAAAATAAATGAAAACCTTTAAAGATATATTTCTCTTCAATACACTTGAACGGTTCTCATTAGTGTTGACAGTGGGAGTAACAATGAAATGTGCTAGACTTTAATATCCAAGAGCTATCATCTTCAAGTTCTTATAAATGAAACTGTTGAGTGAGTTATCCAAGGATTGCTTTTGTATGTCTGTTTTGCCCCATGGACACCCCCCCACCAGTGGGACTTGGGGCTTATTGGCCACTCTGGGGCTCCACACCAACATGAGAGGAGTTGTCTATCTAATCGGGGCTGGGTTTGGGGTTCCAGTCGGTGTGGTGTGGGAGTGCTCCCAGGTTGCACTTTTGACTGACATCTGCTCTGGGGCCACCTGGTGAGGCTGCAGGGGGCTACCATGTGTGCTTCATGAGCCCTTCACCCTCCACTCACACAACTGAGTTGGTTCTGACCCAATAATATAATAATCCAGTGTCTCACAGGCAGGATCACCTCCATGAACCTGCTGGCAATGCTCTTCCTAATGCAACATATATGACCAAAAGGCTGGAACACCTCTTCCAGGAAGTGGTTAGACACTGGAAAAGAGGAGAGGTTTGTCTGCTGTGGGAAAAAGGAGTTATAGAACTCAGGCTGACACAACACTGCAGTTTTAATCCTTTGCAAGAAAATTTCTTTCCAGTGGAATTATTTAAATGATGGCACAATATTATGAAAAAGTAGCAGATGCACTGAGGCAATACCATAATCAACAGGGTTTCTTTACTCCTGAATCATAGTGCTCTGTTCAGTTGTTCAAGTCATGGCTTATATTTCTTCTTTATGCACAAAATGTCAGTAGAATCTAGTTTTTGGCCTGCACCAAAGCCAGATTTCTTCTCATCAATTTTATCAGTATGTAAAGTATCTCCAAAGAATATTACAACTTCAAGTTTCATTTCAATTCTGGAGGTACACACATTCACTGGAGCAGCAGCTTACAGTGACAAGAAGAAAAGACTCACGTAATTTAATTTTCATAATCTTGGAAAGAATGTGTTTAAACTGGTGTTTAGATTTACTCAATAACCAAAGGAAAAACAAAAGACATTATTTTTTAGAGAATGACTCCTCTCCAAATGGATTCTGTGATAGGACTGAGTGGTGAGAAAATAAGTAAGCAAAAATCTGTAAATATGTATTAATATATACATGGTTCAGCAAAGAATACAGTAACGAAACAAAAAACTTCATTTGAATTCTCTAAACATTAATACCTTAGGTTACTTAAAACTGCAATACCTTCACTGAAAAGCTGTGCTTCAATATAATAATTACGAAATCTTTTGGGTTTGGTTTTGGTTTTTTGTTTTGTTTTGTTTGGGCGGTTTTTGTTGTCATTGTTTTTTGTTTGTTTGCTTGTTTTTTGGGTTTTTTTTATGAGTCCATGTTAAATATTATTAACAATTGAATAGGAGATTCGATGCCTTATGTAAAGTACAAAATCAGTTGCACGTACTGGCTTGTAATCAACACTTAGGACTGCCAGTTTGTTACTTGTATATATAGGATTCTCTGTGCTCAGTCATATTGTGTAATTATACCACTCAAATATTTATACTCAGCCTAGCAGCTTTGAAATTGTAATGCTTCTTGGTACAAAGCTAAACATGGTGAAATATATTATCTAATGCCTACCAAAATGTGAAGGAGTGTGCCACTATAAAATGTCTGTATGATTTGCTGTGGTGTATCTTGCTATGATCTGAATGGCAAAAAAAGTATTCAGATTTGGCTGAATATGCCATCTGAACAATCAACAAGAACATCTGTATAATTTCTTTTGGGCAAAAGTTATGCTTCTGGATGAGGACTTGATTAACAAAACCAAAATAATTTAATGACAAGTATAATGTTATGCAACTAGAGCATAACAACAAGAAAATCAACTGCGATCTAGAATCTCACTCTCCAGAAGTAATAGAGGAAGAGAATGTTTCATGTATATCTAATCAACTGCAGGAAGGATATAAGGAAAAGTAGAGAATGATCCTAGGATGTGTTGCTGAAAGCATCTATAGTGAAAGTATAAAATTCAGTCTACAAAGCCCTGATAGAAGCTTATATGTGCTCTGTTTTGATTACTATTTTTTACCTATTTTCATATGTTGAGCAAATTAAAGGGCAGCTGCAGATATAAATACAGTTTAATATAAACACACATAAAACAATTCAAAAAGGCAAAATTAGTCATTAAGCTCAAGATTAATGTCAGAAAACAAAAAAAAAATCAAGCAGGAATAAAACATCTGTAAATAAATATAGGCTGAAAATTTAGAAAGGATTCCCATTAACAGAAAAATGAGAACCTTAAAAAAATTTCCTGCTACAGAAAAAATGAAACATAACAAAAGTATTAAAACACATTGATTATTTTCAAAATATAAATAATTTCTTAAGATCTGTTAGAAGAGAGCCTTTTTGCCCCATTAGCATTTTAGTTGAGGACTTTATTAGGTTATTGCCTGCAGACATTTGTTTCTTGGTCAATTACTTACCATTTCTTTTCCCGTTCCGAGCTAGTGAAGTTTTAGGGGTTTGGAGTTTTGGGGGGTTTTGGTTTGGTTTTGGTTCTTCTTTGACCTTGTGAAATGTATTTGAAGGAGTTAAACCTCTTCTGTCTAGGTTACACATTATACATGTAGTGACCTCATAGTGCCTCACTCCTATTCATGTTTATAGTAACACTTACTTTCTACAGTGACTCTGCTTTAAAGTCAGCCTTTCCTTTTATCTTTTCCAAGCTTGAAGTAGTTAGTAGCTACAAGGACCTTATCTTCATTCCCTCTGCTCTTACTGTCTCCTGTTCAGGTCGATGATTTTTTCTTGCTTTCTTTTTCTTTCTCTAGCTTTTTGGTTTGTGTTTTTTTTAAGTCCGTGTCCCCTAGAGACCAGGAGAGCTACTCACACTGAATTTTTGAACTTTGCTGCTTCTCAATTGAGTGAATTTTATCTGTAAGCTTCAAAGGTTTCTTTTTATTTGAAACAGATTGTATAGATATAAGCTTCACCAGAGGTCCATTCCATGTAGCTTGTGTCTGTCTAAGAGCCATGGGGAGATGAAGGCAGCAATAACCACCCTTTTACTCTACCCACCAATCAGCAGGACAGCAGTGTCAGCCAGGAGTGCATAAATCAGCAGTGATTCTTGCCTGTTTGTTTCACCCTCATCCATTAGCATTTATTCTTTTTTTTTCCTTAATGCACATTATGTTGTTATCCCTTTCCAAGTAGCCAACCAATGTGAAACATCAATGTAAGAAGTCTTTTCAGAGTAAGTGTCTTTTCAGAGCAATCACAGACTACCTACAGGACCAGTTCCAGCAGTTTCAGCAGATCCAGCACAAGGATTTCTGCCCAATCAGGCTATTTTATGTCTTGGGATGAGATAGAGGAAGCCAGTGAAGAGGACAGGGGAGTATTGAGATGAGGTCAGCAATTACATGTGAGCTGAACTGTGTCTATGTATCTCATAAAGGCTTATACTGCACCCTTAGGTGGCTCTTTTAGACTTTTAGGAATCCATTCCTTACATTTCTTGTGGAAGAAATGTCTAGAGACTAGGAAATCATAGGAAGAAGATTTTTTCGTAACTAAAGTACTGAAATACCAGGACTGAAGGAGCTGAAAATTAAAATTTTACATATGGAGTCGCAGTATAACATGGTGTTATTTCTTACTGCCTAGAGATTGTCACCAGATGTGCTGATCTGTGGGGCCTTCTCAAAACTGTGTGAGATACCTGCTCCTCAGGGTTCACTGTTTCTGTGCTGCAATCAGTGCTTGAAACTCTGTTTGAATTACCATAGTGCTAGTCCTTCAGTGGATAACTTTTAGGCCTTGAATCTTTATTGCTGCAATTCATTTCTCAGCACTGATGCTCTTATCTCCTTTTCCAGTCTCCCTTCCAGCTTCAGGCAGATTCGTGGGGAAGCATAATATCTTAATCTCATTGCATTTTTAGAAATTAACAAATCTGTGTTTTAGAGTTCCAGGAATATAGGTTAGCAAAGCAGTAAGAAACAAAGATGTTTGCTACTTAGACATTTGGTTTGTCTTCAGACAAAAGTAGTACATAACATTAAAAAAGATGATGTGTGTATTTTCCTGATGAACTTTCTTACAACAGTTTCTAGGGCTTCTTTAGAGTTCATATCCTCTGAGATCTATCCAGTGCACCGTAGGTCTACTATCTCTGTAGCCAGAGATAGTATGAGTAGATTTGAATGAGTACATAAACAAAACGAAGCACCAAAATAATTGTAATCTAGGACCTTGAGGTTATATAACTTGGACATAGAACTGTAGAATACTATTTCTAAGCAGGAAAATCAATTCAGGTACAACAGTGTACTGAGAGTTTGTCTAAATTAGAGTAACTGGAAAAATTTATTATATACAGATTCATAACCTGGATAAATATCTTTTTAAGTCTTTGGTGTAAGAGTCACCATGAACTTTAACTCCTCATACATATATCAAAAAAATGTTGGCAAGAGTATGGTCTATAATGGGTCAGATGAAATGTGCCAGACAGTGCCTGTTTCTGTTCATTGATAACATGATGCAGGCTGACTATCTCACACACAGCTATCTAGACAATCAAGATATCAAACAAGCAAGGTGAATCCCATCTATAGCATGAAAAAAAAGTACATGTGTACATTCCATCCTTGTTATATATGCGTGTGCTAACATCATAGTTTTTAGGTCAATAAAGAGAAATGGGACAGTTGATTTTTAGCTCTTGTACTTTGGTAATAAAACTAAATAAAAAATGATGCTTGGAGAAAACTGTACTGCATTGGGTTAGACTGTAATGCAAGACTTCTGTAAGATGCAACGTAATTCATGGGTCTGGTGCAGCTTTGATAGTAGTCTTCAGTAATTCCGATATGATTTAGGTCATCTTTCCAGGTGAGGTTTTTTGTATTATTTGCATTCATATTTTAACTGTATATATAATGCTTCATAAGGTCATATTGTGTATAGTATAATAAACAAATAAGTAGCTTAACAATATGGGGTTAAATATTAGAATAACATACTGTACACATGTTGAGAAATATTGTGGATTATTATTAGGTTTTCTCGTTTTAAAAATTAAAATGAAATATATTATTCAAAATTTATGTTGCTTTGTTTGCATTAACTAATTACCTGGTTCACTCATGTGATTTGAGTATCACTACTTTTATAAGGTTTGTTTAAATCAGTGGAAAGAGGCACTAACTGAAGACTTTTACATATATGTACTGAAAAAATTAACATTTCAGAAAGTGGCAATGAAACAATCACTGTGCTGAGGCCTTTACTCAGTCATGATTCTTACAAAGACTCAATTTGTCAGGACAACTTCTTACAACTTGCCCTCATTCTTTTGAGCTGTAATTGCATTTCAAGGAAGTATAACAGAACCCAAAAGTGTAGACACTTTTTACCACACAATTAATAGGTTAAAAGGCACTATTCTTTAAATAAATTACTACATTTCTAAATTCATGTAGATCTTGCCAAGTGGAAGCTTACAGTGTAATTTACATATTATTGGAGATAATTTTTGGATTATAAATACAAAGAGGCACAAGAGCTTTAAACAGACATTTCCCTTGTAATTAAGAATTATAATAATGAAATGCCACGCTTGACAAGGTTTATTTAAATAGTTAAAATCTTCTGGGTAAAATATGTATTACAAGAAATGCAATTGTTTTTACAAAGGTCTGAATTCTGTTCAAAATCATTACTATCTTTTGCCTGGATTTTGACCACAAGAAGTAATGGACAAACACCTCTGAGTATTTATCAGTCCCTATCTCTGTTCAAGTCCTAATCAAAATGATATGACTGATATTGGCTCCTGTGCCTGAAGTTCTTCAGGCAATAATGAGAAGTTATAAAGTTATATTGAGTGTCTTCAATTCTCTTTGTCCTACTAAATTCATGCTTCAGAGCTTGGCAAGAGAATTGTCAGATCCAGGCTGTTTATCACAGATGTTATAGGCGCTTTCATTTGTGGGAGAATATCTAGATTTTTGAACTTTAAGAGAATCTGAATACCTTCAAGTAGATTAGTTGGTTTACCGTCTTAACAAATAAATTCTACAGCAGATTGGATTACCTCCTCTCCAACACACTTTTTAACAGTTTGTGTTATTCTAAATTTACCCCAGATATTTAGTACAAGGTGCTAAATATTACTGAAATACAATGATCCATTTTATTGACAGCATAATAGCTTCCAGAAAATGAAAAGCCTTATATTATACTGCATGGATATTCTGGAATTTGGGGAGAAGAGGGTGAAGATTTAGGTCTGTTTCCCAGTGATTCTGAAGTGCTGTGTAATCAAAGACTCAAAAGAAGAATCATGGGGATAAAAAAACAGAGGTGACATTAATAACTTCAGTTAGTTTCTACAGACCTCAGCTAGAAAGGAGTTGAAAATAATGGATTGCAGTGTCTTTATGGGTATTTTCTGTCTGTAAAAAGGCAAGGTAATATGACATCCACAAAGAAGCTGTTGAAAAATCTAATTGACAAGTTAGCTCAGAGTCATCTACATTTCTAGCTTTATCCAAATTTAAGATTATAAAATCGCCCTGTCTCCTATAATACATTTGAAATTCATGAGCTTCATGAGCTTTTAGATTCTACTTATAGCTTTCTCTGGTTAAATGCCTGACGTTTAGTTTACTACTACCACCTTCTCTTTCTTCATTTCTTCTCTTTCCTTGATATACTAAAAAGAAGTTCTGCCCGAGTAAGTACTTTGAACTGTTTAAAATGTATCTCTGATTCAACTCAGAGGCTGAAAGGACCTCTTAAGCAAGAGACATGACCTGTTCTGGCACTTAGCAATTTTCACTCATCTGCTGTACAGACTTAAATAGTGAGTCTCTGAATAACTGACCTTTTTATCTTTAGTGTCCTTGACTAGAGGCCTATTGCAGTTCATTTCTACAACTCTGCTAAAGCTTGAAATCAAAACTTCACACTAAGTAACAGAATTAAAATGGTTTTAGCGGATAAATCTCATTTGATTACGTGTATGTAATGTAAACACATATATCTGATACTCTCTTTAAGCCAAGCAGTAAAAATCCATTTAAAGAATAAATGAATTATCACCCAGAATTGCATTTAGTTACAATAAATGGTGCCAGAGTGTCATGGATGTCTGCATTATCTATTCACATCTAAATTTATGGAAAATTAAACTCAGCCATTGCATTTTGGCCTCAACATTTGTTTACATTTCTTTAGAAGGAATAGATTTTAATGTCAATGGCATTAAAGAAAATTAATTTCATTGATTGTTATCTCCTTTGTAATACCACAGATACATTTTTTTGTGCAATTAATAATGGTTTTCCCTAATGTTGATTTTTGTATGCATTTTTATGTATCTTTTGCTTTATTTATATCAATTTTAGAAAGACATTTCTTAGTCTAGGAGAAAAACAAATACCACTAGAAGTCAAGCTCTTATTGTAAGTTAGAACTCAAAATAAGATACTTTTGGAATGCAGGCCACATAAAAAAAAACCATTAATGTTTTTGGGGTTTTTTTCAGCTTATTTTCTCTCAAAGAGTGTATTTCTCAATATTATTTTTATAAAACTTCTCAATGTAAGAATTCCATATGATTGTAAATATTCCAAGGCTCAAAAAAGCTGAGGTACTCTTCTATGAATCGTGAGCTATATGTAACAGACAGAAACAGGTAAAACTGTAGACAATAGAGTTCCAGAAAGAATGTGGAGATGACATAACTATTAACTCAATATAACTATTATAAACAAATGTAGGAAGATGGTGAAATGAATTCCAAAAACAGCACTGGACAAACACCTTAAAAAACTCAGAGACTCAGTTGGAGTTTTAAAAAGCAGTTTCTGGTTCTGTTACCCTGCCTTTGTTTCAGTTGTGATGGGTCGTTATCCACATCCTGCCAGTTCTCTTTGTGTCGCCCAGAAGCCTTTAGTTCTGTTGATGGGCCAGCTATTAAGCAGTGTTCTTCCCCACCCAGGTGCTCTGGTCAGGGTTCCTTGGCCCTTCTCCCCTTTCTGTTCTGTTATCCCTCTGGCTGACGGGGGGAGGCAGTGGCAGGGCCCCAGCCGGCCCTGCCCGGTCCCTAGTCCATTGGTTAATAGACCCTTAGCCCTGCCTCTCCCTCAATTTTCACCCAATCCAGCCAGACCAGGCGACTGCCCCCAAAGGTCTTTTAATACCTTTGGATGTTTTGAACAAATCAGTTTATTCTCTGCCTTGCAACTGCTTGGAGCTGTCTCTCCCTGCCTTCTCTGCCCCCATGGAACAAAGGGGATAGCAGGGAAACCCTTCTCCGTTTCCCTCCAAGCCGCCCAGAAGAGACCCTTTTCCCCAAAACCTATAAGCAAACAATTAGAACAGTCACAGTATTAAAATATTTGGCAAAATATTATGTAATTATTTGCTGATATTTCCTTTATCAGCTTGAGAAGCTTCACATTCCTTTACCATTGCTTTTAGGAAATGTAAATTAATGAGAAAATAAAAGAAAAAAAATCTCAGTAGAACAATCACAAATGTGCATGATTTTGAAAATGTAACCCACTATTATCTCAAATGGTTTTTAAATGGTCTTGTTTCTTGAAGAGATAGTAGTATTTTTAAAACTCTCAATTCTAACAGAGAATTTTAAAGTTATATTTAAAGATTTGTTGTATATCACTGAACTTGGATATATGAATTTCTGCATAATACTAACATTTGGAATCATAATAAGCATTAACAGCCTGCAGGCTGTCACAGTTTTCACAGTATAGGAAGTCTGTAGAGATGCCCCTGTTATGTTTGTGACTTTTCCGTGAAGTCACAACGGATATTTTCTTTTATAGTTATTAAAGATTCTAGATAATATTATTGCAGATTGGAGTACTTGGAAATAACTTCTCAGACAAACAAATTATCCTAAAACTATTATTCCCAAACCTTGTGAAGCTTTCCTGTCTCAAGGCACCTTTGCTTTTATTCTGGATTAATACCTTTCTATAAAATCACCGAATCACAGAAGACCTGAAGTTGGAAGGGACTTCTGGAGGTCATCTTGTCTAATCACACTGCACAAGAAAAGCCACTAAGAGCCAGTTGTCAAGCATAGTGTTTAGACAGCTTATGAATAGCTCTAAGAATGGAGACTCCACAACCTCCCAGGGCAACCTATTGCAGTTCTCAGTCACCTTCAAAACAAAAACAAACAAAAAATGTCTTTCCTGATCTTCAAAGAGAACCCCATTGCCTTTTGTTCTGTCACTGGGCACCATGGAAAAGATCTGACTCCATCATTTTTTGCTTCTGGCCTTCAGATATTTTTATACATTAGTAACAATCCCTCCTGAGCCTTCAATTCTGCAGGCTGGAATCCCAGCACTCTCAGACTTCTCACATATGTGAGGTCTTTAAGTAAAGACTGGGACAAAAAAGACATTCAGTAACATGGCTTAGGTATCATGGTGAGGGAGAGTCTGCAAGGAAAATGAAAAAGGAGGAACAATCATAGCGAGTTGGAATAATGTTGATACTGTTGTAAATTGACAATGGACTACAAGAATTATGACAGAAGACAATGGAAAAGGCTTCACACTATCATTAGTTTTTCTGATTATAAAATAAAATATTTATTTTAACTTCTAGTTTTGTTGAACTATTAATTTTGCGCAATTTGATCTGATGGAGCAAATTTGCTTCACAATCTTGATAACCAAATTCATTTAAAAAGGTTACAGAAAGCTGAGACTGTCCTAGTTGGACCCTTCTCTCCTTCGAATGAGTTTAAAATATGATCTGAGGAAACACTGCAGAAGGTGAGAAAGTCAATTTGTTTTTTCATCCATTGGAAAGCTGTTTCTGTGTTATGGCTGCACAGACGGGCTGATGCTAGTCTTGGTGGTAGGTTTTTATCATGCACACTTCTCCATCAGAAAGTGGGATGAGAATGGCAACTTGTTTTTCATAAGCCACCTAGCAATCTGGAGAATTTCCTAATCAAGGATGTATCTGAGCAAATGACCTATAGCTTCCTATAAGTGGTACTCACTTGCTGAACACTTTTTTTATTATTATCCCTATTCTATTTACAGTAATATAGGTAAATAGTGAATAAACTAATTAAGTACCTGAGTGCATTGAAGTATTAAGACAATATACAACATTCTAACTACTGAGACTGAGCACTTTTTTTTTTTTGGTCAGATTTTCAGACAAGCTGAAAGCAAGACATTTGGTATGTTTTCAAAGGGAATCTTGAAATCCAAAGTGAATCTGTATTAAAAATTAAAACTAAATGTTCTTATGTGGAAGTAAAGAAGGATTTTTGATTTGCAAAAAGGTTTTGGAACTGCGGGCAGATTCTGGGGCCTACTGGCAGGTGCTGGATTGGTTCTGTGAGAAAGGCCAGCAAGATAATGAAAGCAAAGTAAGATAAGAAGGTTTTGGGTCAAGCTGCCCATGAGAAGAATGTTGTAGAGATAAGTTTTCTCAGAGGAGAGTGAACATCTGTCCAGAAAGTGTCATCCAGTTAAAAGCTGTAATGAGGTTACTGTGATTCAACCTATAAGACTGGACTATGGGTGGGATTTAAGAATACATATTGTGTAATTTGAAGTTAGAGTTAGCTTTTACCTTTACCTATTTTTTCCTTTCTTCGTGGAGTGATTTAATAAATTATCTTTTGTGTGTGACACCTGAGAGCTGTGCCTGTTTGTCTTTGGCCGCCACAATTTACTGCGTACTCTCACATTCTTATACTCACAAATAAGAAAAAACAAAGATGACGATAAGACCGACCTTCAGGAATCTCTGACCCAGGAGACCAGGATATGGAAATTCTGAAAGAAAGATTTTCCTTTGATCAAGGAGGTTTGGATTAGAGAACACATAGGCAAACTTGACATCCACAGGTCCATAGGCCATGATGGAATGTATTCACGAGTGCTGAGACAGCTAGTAGAGACAGCTGGCAAATACCATAGCAAGGTGTCTCACAATCAGCTTTGGAAGGTCATGGAGGTCTGGAGGACCACCAGTAAACAAATGTCTCCCCAGTCTTCAAGAAGGGCAAGAGGGAGGACCCAGAAAACTACCAGACAATAAACTTCACCTTAATGCACAGTCTTAAGTTGGACCAGGGGAGGTCTAGTTTGGATATTAAGAAGAAGTTCTATATGAAAAGAGGGATTGGGCATTGGAATGGGCTCCCCAGGGAGATGGTGTAGTCACCATCTCTGGAGGTGTTTAAGAATCATAGAATCATAGAATCATAGAATCGATTGGGTTGGAAAAGACCTCCGAGATCATCGAGTCCAACCCTTGGTCCGACTACAGTCCATTTACTAGATCATGGCACTCAGTGCCACGTCCAATCTGCGTTTAAAAATCTCCAGGGATGGTGAATCCACCACCTCTCTGGGCAAGAAAAGAAAAGACTGGATGTAGCACTTAGTGCATTGTCTAGTTGACAAGGTGGTGTTGGGTCATGGGTTGGATTCAATGATCTAAGAAGTCTTTTCCAACCTGGATGACTCTGTGATTCAATCCTTGGAAAGTTGATGGAGCACTTCATTCTAGAGGCCACCTCTGTACACATGGATGACAACAAGGTGATCAGGAGTAATCGGCATGGATTCCTTTAAGGGTAAATCATGCTTGACCAACCTGACTGCCTTCTTGTCTTAGTTTGAGGGAAAAACCCAAAATATTTACCAAAAAAACCCCCCAAAAACAGAGGAGAGAATTACTCCTCAATAATCACATCACTCCTTATTAAATTTGAGAAAAAGGGAACTTTAATTAGAAAATGGATACCAGAAGGATAACTGTTCTTAACTATTATATATATACATATATATGTAGGTATAGATATAATTGTAAACAGAACAGAGCAAACTACTTCCCCAGCATCAAAAGTAAAAACAAAAGAGAGCAGCCCTCAAATGGTAGGTTCCTCCTGGAGCAGTTATATCTATGGACAGTGTCAGTGTCACACCTCGGCTGTCTGCAAGGTGAATTCTCAGTCTTTTCCCAGCGAGGCAGAAACAAGGGATGAACACTCACATGGACTCTCTCTCTCTCTCCTTGTCCTTTGTTCCAAACAAAGAAGGAAAAAAAACCTGACAGTGGAGGAATAGCAATTCCCAGGAATCTCCTTGCAGTACAAGTCAGTCCCCAGGGAGTAAAAGGGTCTGCAGTGTGTCCTGAAGCAGCTGTGTCTCTCCTCTGCTCTGCTCTGCTCTGCTCTCCTCGCCTCTCCTCTCCCCTCCCCTCCCCTCCCCTCAGCTGAGGGTGCTCAGAGATGAAAGGGGAAAAGCAAAGAGCAGAGCCAGAAAAAGAGCTCTCACCAGCAAGCAGTAGCTCTTTCTGCAGCTACCCAGTAACCCTCCCCACCCCTCCCTCCCCCAAAAAAAGTCAACCCAGCACACAGGGAAAAAGAAAGAAAAATCTCTCCCCACCTCTAGCTGCTGGGATTCTGTTTTCTCACCTCTACCATACCATTCAGCTGGAATCTGAAAGTCATCAGCCATCTTTTGTCCTCAGTCCTGGCACTCCAAGCCCAAACCTTTTGTGTTGGTTAGGTGAAAAAAAATTCTCTGAGGGACTCCTCCCAACACCACCTCCCTGTGTTTGAACCTTTAACAGTTCTACAATGAAACAACTACCTGGATGGATGAGAGGAGAGCAGTGGATATTGTATATCTTGAATTCAGCAAGGCTTTTGAAATTGTCTCTCACAACATCCTCATAGGCAAACTCAGGAAATGATGAGTGAACAGGGAGGTGCATTGAGAACTGGCAGATCCCAGAAGGTAGTAAGCAGGATCTAGTTGCAACGTTGTCACTAGTGGAGTCCTCCTGTTTAATACTTGGACCAATTTTATTTAACTTATTATTGATTTACTTAAGTGGAGGAGTAGATATCTCCTCATCAAGTTCACTGATGGCACAAAACTGGGAGGAGTGGCCAATAACCCATAGTGCTGTGCAGCCCTTCAGAAGGACCTTAGCAGGTTATAGTGATGGTCAGTGAAGAGCCATCTAAAGTTCAACAAAGGCAACTTCGGGGTCCTGTCCCTGAGGAATAACCTTTTTCACCATTAAAGACTGGGAGGTGACCTGCTAGAAGGCAGCTCTGCAGAGAAGGACTTGGGGGATAACAATTGGTCCATGAGCCAACAGTGTGTCCTTGTGGCCAAGAATGCCAGTGGTATCCTGGGATGCATTAGAAAGAGCACTGCCAGCAGCTCAAGAGAGGTGATCCTGCCCCTCTACTCAGCCCTGATGATGCCTCATCTGGAGTGCTGTGTCCAGTTCTGGGCTCCTTCAGAACAAGAGAGACATGGAGCTTCTGGAGCAGGTCCAGTGGAGGGCTATGAAGAGGAGCAAGGGTCTGGAACACCCTTCCTATGAGGAAGTTGGCAGAGCTGGGTCTGTTCTGCCTGAGAAGAGATGACAGAACAGACTTTAACAAGGTCTCTAAGTAACTGGAGGAAGGGTGTGAAGAGCATGGAGCCATACTCTTCTTGTTGGTGTCAAGCAAAAGGACGAGGGGCAATGGACAGAAACTGATGTACAGGAAGTTCCACCTGAACACGAGAAGGACATTCTTTACAGTGTGAGTGACTGCACACTGGGACAGATTTCCCAGAGAGGCGGTGGTGTGTCTCTCACTAGAGATATTCCAGAACCATGTGGGCAAAACCCTGTACAACATGCTCCAGGCTGACCCTGATTGAGCAGGAAGGTTTGACCCGATGACCCACTGTGGTTTCTTTCAACTCTACCCATTCTATGATTCTGAGTATGCACAGGTAGTATCTGTATACTCTTGAAACTTTTCCTGACAGATTTTTATCTTTTTTTTTTTTTTTTCACTTTACAGATCATGCCACCTTACCACTGCCTCAAAAACATAAGGACCTGACTGCATAGCAATCCCATTGTATTATCTGTCCTATAAACAGGTTTCCAAAGGAAAGAACAGATCCTCAAGTATAAAAAATTTCAGCTTTGATATCACGTAGCTTGCTAAATGCTTTGGAGAATAGTTTTGAGCACTTAGTCTCAGATGAACATTCCACGCTGTACCCTAAAAACTAGGAAACAGATGTCTTTTTGCTTGAATCACTGCCTTATTCATGAACTGAAAAAGGAAAAAAAGAAATAAAAAAGAACAGATGAAAAATTCCAGTGTCCCATCATTGTTGCTTACCTTCCGCTGGCTTCCTACTATATATATGGGCTTCCCAGGAATACATTTCTGATGGGTCTAATTTCACTTATAATTTTATTTTAAGTATGTTTTTCAAGAGTGCAAACCCAAAAAAGTTTCATAGATGAACCAGTAGGCATTCAGATATCTTACTAAACCAAACTCTTCCATATATTTCTATATACCAGTTTTATAAACTGATTACCAATATACAAATTGCCTGAGAATGTGAAAGCATTACAACTCTAAAATAGCCAGACTTTGGGTAATTTTTGGACTGTTTTAATTAGGAGAATTTAATGGTGGGGTCATGTACTTGTTTTAAACAGGCATGTCCATTCACTTAAAATTAGTTAGATGCTGTTTCTCCGAGAAGAGGACTAAAGAAATTGTAGGAAATTAGTTCCTTTCTTACATCTTCAAGGTGTTTTCCAGGAGAAGCTGACCTAAAATCTCCTCTTTGTGTGTCTTTTAGAACAATATGTATTCTCCTTCCCCCAGCTGTGTTCAGACTGTCTTGCTTTATTTCTCACTACCAATTCCACTCACAAAATGCACAAATTCACCCAACACACTGTTATTCAACACTGTCCAATGGGAAAGAAATTAGTAATCTACACAGCTTTAATTATTGAATTGACTTACATATTTGGTTTTAGTCATTGTACATTTCCCATCTGGTTTGGAGGGGCATCTATTTTCCTTTCAATTAAACTGAACAATTACTAACCTTAAGAGCTTCATGAGATTTGCTTGCAAAGTACATATTAGTGCATTCATAAATGGAGAATAGTGGCTAAACAACAGTCTTGTTTCCTAATTGCTTCCTTTCTGAAATACATTCTTCTAATAGCAAAAAAAGAGATGTGCTATTCTTAGACTTGTAAACAGTCAGCTGTATGTTGGCTTTCAGATCCTGATCATCTGCTTCCAGTTTTTGTTCTGCTTTATGATTTAATTTTATTTATATTTTTAAAAAATAAAAAATAAAGTGAAGAAAATTTATAATACCAAATGAGTGAAAACAGGATTCTTTAGCTTTATTTATGATTAATCTAATAATCTGTCTTTAACATCATTGACACATAATGCAATCTAAAATATAGAGTCAGCAATAAACTATGAATTATTAAAGCTTCAGCAAAGAGGTTTATATTAGTTTATGATCCCATTAGAAGATGCACAAATGGGACATCCAGTTTAGTAATGGCTCATTAGCTCTTTTCAGTGTTAATAATATTAAGTAAAAAGGGGCTTAAACACAAAATCTTTTAATCATATTGGACAACTACAAAAGGAAAAAAATCCTTCATTCTGACATCCATATTTTTTAGTACGGATGAGGCTATTCTACAAGCAGTGATCTGTGCCAGGCCTGTGAGTGCATTAGTAATTACCTCCATCCAGTTGTGATGGGAATGAAGCTGTCATTTGTCTCCATTATGGCTTAGCATTGAAGCTACCTTGCACTTTATGCGGCAAATGAAATGCTTTAACATCTAACTGTCTAAGGCTACAAAACCAACCAAAAAAAAACATAAACAAAAGGAAGTTATTATCACAAAATAAAATTAAAAAACAATGCCTAATCTTCATCAAAAAATCTGTCATGATGGATTCTCTTTGTTCAAAAAATCAGGAATACACAAAATTGACAGATACTGGCACATGAGTACTACTGTTTTGGTTGATTAGTTTTTACAGACTACCTTTGATATATCAATGTAATTTATCACACTATTTTTTCTTTATATATTTTTTCCATTCTTTTTTGTGATGAAGAAGTTATGGCACAAACTGCTTACTGGATACAGACCAATTTCAATTTTACTTTCTATTATTCTGAACAATTTTCTTGCTGTGCTAGCATGAGGTAAGGATGGAGCCACAGAAATTTTTTTTTTTATTTCCAGTCACAAGGTTAAATGCTCTTTTCTGAAGAGAAAAACTACTAAGAAGTATCAAGTTTTGTCTTTCACTGCTGTTAAAAAGACATTACAGTATCTTTGTATATATGTGTGCCCCTTTAAGTACTGAGTGGGAATACCCACATGAATCTTTGTTCTGTGTATGTTGGTTTCAGAGGATGGACTTTCATTTGTTTCAGTAGCTTTTGGATAAAATGTCTAGTGAGAAACTGGCTTACAAAGGATAATTGAATACTAACTGTAGCAATTGTAGTTACGTCAAACACACATATATTGTAAGGGAAAGTTGAAATGACTCCCTAGTGGAACTATTCATTATCTTAACTCTCAGTGACTGCCTTATGATAGGTAGTATGAGTCACTAGGTAGATCATAATAGCATGTCTGCAAGCTATCTTGGAAACGTATATCTTGTGTACACTCTATAAATTTTGTTTATAGGGACATGACCATACAACAAGTTTTCTGTTTTCTTTTTCCATCTTTTTTATTGTTTTTTTTTTTACAGTTATTATCTGTCAGAATGTGGAAGCTGACTAGCTGAGAAGGAAAAGCAAACTGTCACCCTTAAGCACTGCATGGCTACTCACATGCTCTGCTCTTGAGGGACTGGGAGAGAATCAGAAAGGTAAAACTGGGGGAACTCATGGGTTTAGCTAAAAACAGTTTATTGGATAAAGCAAAAGCCCCATACATGTAAGCAAAACAAACCCCCAAGTAATTAATTTGCCAATTTCCATGGGCAGGCAGATGTTCAGTCATATCCAGGAAAGCACACAACAATGCTTGAAAAGACAAACATAGTAATTCTGAACATCCACCCTCTCTTCTTCCCCAGCTTTATGAACTGAGCATGACACCATATGAGATGGTCCCTTGGGGTCAGCTCTCTTGGCTGTGTCCCCTCCCAATTTCTTGTGCACACCCAGCCTACTTGCTAGCAGGGTGGGGTGAGAAGAAGAAAAGGGCTTGACTCTATGAAAGCACTGCTCAGCAATAATAAAAACATCCCTGTATTTTTAACACTTTTCAACAGAAATACAAAACACAGTCTTTATGCTGGCTTTTATGATGAAAAAGCCAAAGCCAGCACACAAACAAACAAATAAACAAAATGCTCAAACATACTTCCATTATAATGCAAAAAATAAGTAATGAAGAATTCACGACTCACTGACCATATAACTCCCATCTGAGAACTGGTCAATTTGCCCTCAGATTATAAAAAGGTTACTGTACTCTTGTGGATTCATATTGAGAGCAAAACTACAGGCCTTCTTTGCCTTTGTAAAGTATATGATAATTCTAGCATTATCTGAATTAAAAAAAATGGTGAAAAATAAAAAAAAATGTAGCTAAATACATTATTTTAAGAGCTGAGGAGGGATTTTTGTTTTGGTTTGGTTTAATATCTTTATTTTGGTACAATTGCAAGACACCATGAAAGAAGGAATTTGTCTGAGCTTGCCTCATGAGGTCTTCTTTACAAGCAAACAAGTTTCTTATTCTAGTGATCAACTCCAGCACCAGAGCAGAACACAGGAATCACTCTGACAGTAGCCATGTTTCTCTTCGTGTGTGCTAAATAGTAACAAGTAACTCAATTATGGAGATGTGCAATTGTTACCGTTCTAAGGTAGTAGAGGAATTCCTCCTGTGAAGATACAGTTTTCATAGATAAGTAGGAACCTTTTCGAACAGCTAGGTGTGCACATGAATAAATCCCTCATTTCTATGGTCAATTCTGTTGTCTTAAATAATTAACATATATCAAAATATCTCCTAAGTGACCTTATATCTTATCATATGTGAGATTCTGGAAGATGCAGAAACAATCTGTATGAAATTTTCCTTTAGAAAAATTCCTGCAAACTTTTAAGTACTTAATTGTTTAATAGTATCTCAAACTTTGTAGGTATGAAAAGTATCTTTCAGCACTGTTTCATATAGAAAAAAATCAAAGGATTTATTTGCAGATGAAGGTGTGAAAATTTATGGCATACCTCTAGAACACGCTGACATCAGAGCAGTTCTTTCAATCTGTGACTTTATATGCTTAAAGTATCATCAGTGGAAGTAAAAGGCTTTTTCTTTTGGATAATATCATCACATTGAAAAAGTGGACCAATGCATTCTAATGAGAGTTCAACTTACAATGAATTCTGTCTTCTTTATGTTCATTTCCTTTGTGCTGAACTGACCTGACTACTGCCCTTTCTTAATCTGAGTTATAATATAAAGCTAAGATCCGGTTCAACTAAATTTAGGTACATAGAAACATGTCATAGATAGGAGGTGATGACCTCCCTCTGACAACTTTCTCTTGACAGAAAAAACTTATGTATTTCAAGGATCTTTTACTTGGACCCCAAAATAGGAGAAAGTTAGGTACTGAAATTAAGTCCTCAGTGGTGTTGCTTGTTTTTATGTATGTAATTTGATATCTAAGGCGGTACAGTTATAATAAGTCACTTAACTTTTCCTCTTTCCCTCTTTTTTTTGGATTTGTTTTGGTTTTGTTGTTCTATTTTGTTTGTATGTCACCTATAACAAAAGAAATGTTCTGCACTATTCCTGTAGTGGTTTAATCCCAGCTTGTAACTAACTACCGTACAGTCACCCGCTCCCCCATGGTCCCTCAGTGGGAGGAGAACTGGAAAGAAAAAGTAAATATTGTGAGTTGAGATAAGAACAGTTTGATTATTCAAATGACATAAAATAATAAAAATTAAAATAATAACACAATGTGAAATGAAAAAGGGAGAAGGAGGAATAAAATCCAATTAAAAAAAGTGATACACAGTAAAAATTTCTTACCACATGGTGACAGATGCTCATCCCATCCCCATGTAATGATTTGCTCCTCCTGGCCAGCTCCTCCCAGTTCATACACTGAACATGACATTATAGGGTATGGAATATCACTTTGACCAAGTAAGGTCAGCTGTCCTGGCCATGCTCCTTCATGGTTTCTTGTGCACCTCCTCACTGCCAGACCATGAGAAACTGAGGAGTGCTCAATTTATGGTAAACACTGCTAAGGAACAACTAAAACATCCATGTCTTATCAACATTATTCTCATTCTTATTCCAAAATACAGCACTAAACCAGCTACAAGGAAGAAAATTATCTCAGTTAAAACCAGGATACTAAGTGCTTAAGCTGAAGTGTTACTGTGACTCTTCAAGCATAAGGCAGAAGAATTTTTTATTTATATACTTTTATAAAATAATCATGGACCAGTTCTGAAAAAATTACCAAACAGATCTCTAGAAATTATCATTCATAATAGGATAGCTGATTTTCTTCTCATTCTATTTGGTTTTAACTTTCACGTCTAAATCTTTATTTCTACATCCTCACTCTCTGGTTATTCCAGAAAACAGGCTGTGTTGTTCAACTTCATTATGATTTTTTGACCAGTACTTTTCTGTAAGATCCCTTTTTATCATATTGGACAAGGGTGTAAATACTTTTTGTGCTGGAAGTGCTTCAATTAATATATGGGAAGAGTCTTACTAAACCGTTTCATACTGGTGGCATATAGTTATTCAGTAATGACATGAGATGTATTTTCTCTTGCTTTGACATTTAAAATGTCATTGTTTCTTAGTTTACCAAGAAAACTTAACATTTTTTAAATAATTTAATTCCCTTTGCAATATTAAATTTAATTTCATTCCCATTATCAGCCCTGCATCTCCAAAACAGATTAACTAATTAATTCTAGACCCTTAGAAAAAATTTATTGGCCATATCTTGTTCCTGTTGGAAGAAAAAGAAAATCAATTTACTTAATTGTGCTTAATATTACATTGTTCAATATCATGTGATATTTTTCTTGCTGTTCTTCTATTACTGCTTAAAATATAACTCTTATATTGCTGCATCTAGATAGTAATAACAAGTAGCCATCTAAGCATCCTATCTGTCTGTAGATAAAGATGTTACTTCTAGCATATCCTTATGCTTGTAGAGTATCCAAAGACTTTTGAACATTTGCCTGGGACTAGGCTATGCTACAAAAATGTTAATAATGTAACAGAGTTATCAGAGCTTACAGGTCATTGAGGAAAAACAGGAGAGTGTAATAGCAGCCCCCCAAAATTAAATCAATACACCACTGAAGAGATCTTAAAAAAACCCAGCATAACATTTTTACTGATCACTAAAGAGATGTCTTTTAAATCATACAAAACCAGTTTTGGGGCTAATTGACGAAGAAACTACGAACAAACATCTGACTCCATCTGACCCAGTATCAGCAGATTGTAAAAGGCCCACTGATACAGTGGAGAGGTTTCTGCTTCCAGGAGCAAGGCTAGGAAAGCGGCCAGCGGGGCTCCCTAGGATCAGGCCCCTTAGAAGCTTGGGTCGGCTCCTCCCGCTCTCAGCCCGGGGACCACCCCCGACGGAAGGAGTCCACACAAGCCGAGAGTCCATGAGGAAAAGCCAGTTTTAATGGCGCACTCTAGCTTTCAAGGAGAGCATGGGAATTCCTCGGATGTAGGCGGGGAAGAGGGGTGGAGACGGGGCGGAGTAACGAACTTCATTGGGTTCATGCAAACAAAGGGAAGGAGGGAGGGGAGGAGCAGCAAAAGGACCAATAGGAGAATGAGGTGGGCAGGGAAATTCTACCATAGGGCTTCCGGCACTCTGAGGCAGGGACAGCCCCTGTCCGGGCTCCAGCGACGCCTCGTGGGCGGCCCCGCCAGCAACCGCCCCCATGGCCGGGTCGGGCCAGGACAGGGGGCTGCAACCCGGAGGGTTTTGTGGGAAGAGGAAACTTGGATAAGGAACAACTAAGGGAAAAATAACCAGTGTAGCCACATTAAGGGTATAACATTTAAACTGGGGAAGTGTTCATCCGAAAGCCCCCACGGTCCCGATCCAGCCGCTGCACGCGCTCCCTGGGGTTTTGGACCTCCGCATCTTCGTCTACCCAGTGTTTGTAATATGTCTGCCACTTGGTGAATTCCTCATCAGTCTGGTCTCCTCCGACAACCCAGAAGGAGAGGGAAGAAAACATTTGATAATCAACAAACACTACTATTTTGGATGCCCCATTCCTGGAAGTGTTTGAGGCCAGGTTGAATGGGGCTTTGAGCAATCTGCTGTAATGGAAGGTGTCCCTGCCCCTGCAGTGGGGTTGGAATTAGGTGATCTTTCAGATGCCTTCCAAACAAAAATATTCTATGATTCTGTGATTCTATGACCTTACGTTTTTCTAGTGAGAGAGTAGATTTGCCAAGACCCTCCCCTTTCCACCCTTTTTTTGGAACAAAACTAGAAACATCAGCTGTAGCATGCTTAGGAGAAAAAGAAGGATATATTCAACAGTATAGAAGGGATAGATACAAAAAAGCTGTATGTATTGCTTCTAATGAGAAAATGGCAGGCATTCTCTGGTACCCTGCCTTTGAGAACTGGCTGCTAAATGAAGAAACATGGCCTACTGATTCATATTCTCTTAAGATATGCATATTCCACTTTAACTAGATTTTATTAGTGAAATTAAAAAAAAAAGAATAAAACGATGTTATGAACCTAAATAATGTATATATAAAAATAATTCATCAGTATTAAATTGTGTTCCTTCTTTTTGCTTGTTTTTATTTTGCCTGAGACATATGTTAAAGGATTATTCAAATTTATTCAAGCACTAAAAGACTTCTTGCTATTTTTTTCCCATTTTCACTGTATGATTAGAAAAACTGAAAATCTGACACCCTCTTCATTTCTAAAGAGAAATAACTGTGAAACAGTAGATCACTGTATTTATTATTGGCTCTGATCAACTCAGGTGTGTGTGCAGGACAGGGGAGGAGGAACAGGTCCAATTTCATGATGGTGAGGTGATGCCTTGTCCCATATTCTAATCCCTGTGAGTCTCCTGGGGCAGCTCTGGAACAGCTGTCAGTCAAAGGCAGCCCAGGAGCACAGCCAGTACCACAGCCTGGAGCCCCTGTCCCAGTCTCTGATTGGCTGGAACACTGGAATTCCTGCTTGGAGGTGGAGTCACAAGGAGCATAGGGAAACAAAAGCAGCAACACCTTGCCCATGTTTGTTTGAACTCTGTCACCTGTATTTGTGGAAGCTAGGCTTTCACAGGATCCCAGTGGCAGCTATATTTTCCCTTTTTCTGTCTCTTTCTTTACTCCTCCTTCTTCTCCTAATCTCTTTTTTTTTAATATTTTGATAGCAGATGGATTGGATTTTGTGAAGTTGTATGGGTTAGCATAGTCTTTCGTCAATTCTTTCTGGAATGCCTTATTTTGGTTCTATGTTATGCTTTAAACTTTTGCCAAGTTCTCTTATTTCTTTAAGTTTACTAGTAAAAGAACCCTCTGAGAAAATGTGTGCAGATTTTTCTCCTATGTGCTCTCTCTTAAGGTGTTAAAAGAACCAAGGGCTCTTCTAATATGGCCAGAATATAGATATTGTTGGAGCCTTGTATATTTTTACAGTAAAACTCCCTTGATGAACTTGTAGCTCAAGGCTTGAGATCTTACAGTAACCAACTAAGCAAAGTTCTTGGGTGGTCAGCATCAGCACACAACATTCACAGCAAATCATTCCTTATGGAGAAAAATTGCAGTTGACCACTGCTGTGTTGAATGCCTGTTGAAATTATTTTATTAGATCTGTAAAAGTTATAACAAAATCACAGAACAGGTAAGGTTGGAAGGGACCATCAGTGGGAACACTTGGTCCAACCTCTCTGCACAAGCAGGATCTTCCCTAGAGCACATTGTACAGGACTATGTCCAGACTCTTCTTGAATAAATTATAGATAAAATTACAAATTATGAATAAGTATATATAAAAATTAATTTTGGGTTTTCTGCATCATCATATTCAGTTCCCATTTAGCTTTGTGCACTGTAGTATTTATTCTTGTTGCACAGTCTCATTATGGAACTAGGTGGGAATATGTTAATTCAATTAATTCCTACTGATTTGTACTTGCAGTGGATCTAGTTCAAACCGCTTTGAAAATACTATTTCTTTAGCAGGTTTATGACAGGAGAGTTCTGAAAAGAATTTCACGTTACTTACTCCCTGGCAGGAACACTTATGTTTCTAAGTTGATTCTTTTAGTTGGAGTTAACAGAAGTCAGGCTTTTGCACAGTTCACTACATAGCCAAAGAAACTTAAGAGGTGAAATTGCTATAGAAAGTGGGAAATACATTGAATAAATTTTATCCACTCTTTTGATGTAATTCCATAGAGACAATTATTTCCATACCCAGATGTTCTCCTTCTGGGATGTTTATACTCATTTTTGTTACTACCAAATGCAAAAAAACAGTGTACTCTAGGTGATGCTTCTCTGAATAATAATGATCTGCCATTTTCTATCAAGCACTTTTTACAGACCTTTAAGGAATAAATTATCTCATCTAATGTCATGTTGCATATGTAGATCTCTGGGATAATATGAGTTGTATGTGTAAATTTTAAAGCAGTTGTGTTTCAGTTTAGAATATAAAGCATTACAGAAAAAAATATATAAATGGGGTTCAATTAGTAGCTAATATCTCTCGATGGCAAAAATGCATCTGCTATTTTGGAGGCACATCTTGTTTTCAGTGGGGAGGATGTTGATTTTTCTCTACAGAAGCTGACAAATGATATATAGGAACTAGAACTTTTTAGTTTGGTCAAGGTAAAGTTGTTCAGAAGTATATGAGAAAATATTAATGTGGTAATGAAAGAAGAGACTGAAAGATGGATGACTGAGTAGAACCCTTAAATCCTTGAAACTCAAGAATATAACCCTGAATTATTTTCAAGGTTTTAAAGCTAAAAATCTCAATTTCCATTCCCACAATATATATGAAGACTGTACTACATTTATTGTGTTTAAATGGTAGAATGGCAGAGCAGTAATAACTACAGACTGAAGGATTTTTGTATACATGATTTTTTTCAGTGTTAATAGGTTTGTGCCCATTCCCAGTCAGCTGAATATTGTCTGTGCTTTGCCTATATGTGCATACATACTTGTAAGTTCAAGCTTTCTGCAACTTGTCTGGTCGAAAAATAACTTCAAAACAATAGCTGGGGGGAAAAAAAGTGCATTTACATTTGCAAGTCCAAGCACAAGTACAAAAGAGTGAATTTAACTTCTGTGTGACTCTTATATTTCCATTCTTACAGAACTGTGCTTTATTATTCTGATTTTACATAGGGCTATCAGATAGATTTATAGAGATAAAAAATGTAAGTAATAAGTACTTAGGAACTAAATCATGAGGGATTTCTGTTTCATCTCATTATGTCTTCATGAATTATTTCACTCTTCATTGTTGCTAAGCAGGTTGATTGTATGTTTTGTTTGGGGTTTCAACCATATGCAAGAAAAGGAAAAATAAAATGGTGCTTCAGAATTTTAAATAAAATTTTTTAATTACAGTATAATGAGTCTTCATGCTTTTTCAGCCTTCAGTATTCTTAGAATAAGTGCCACTACAAAGTATTTTTCATTTTTGTTTAATTCTATTTTCTATAACTGAAGGCAAACTTTGTCGGGAACAAGTGGAAATGGCACAAATAAAAAAGAAAGATCACATATTTTTTTGTCAGGAACCCTTATGTCCAACAGAAACAATATTAAACATTAAGGAACACAGCATATTTAGCTACATTTCTGGCATGAAAGTCTACAGACAGTAATTACCACTAATAATCTCTGCAAAGCAATGTTAACAGTGCAAGTATATGGGTATACAGGAATGATACAGTAAGGTCATCTCAGCACACAGCTGAGACGGAAAGCTGGTTGTCAGCTTTAATCACAGTTAAGCCCATACAGCCTTCAGAAATGGTAGTTTCTCTAGGCCTTGCATAAAAATGAGCTATCAGGGCCATTTCTTTAAAGAAAAGACGATTTATTTATAGCTTTGGGCCAAAACTTTGGGTGTGGTAACTTGCCTTGGTGACATATCTGCTCATGAATTACGCATGCTTCTAGAAATGTGCTTCATCTTTGCTCTGTAGCTGATAGTCTGTTCTGGTAAATCCTAGTGATGCTGCAAGAACTACTGTCCTAGTTCAGCAGGAGGGACCAGCTAACCCTGTGTGGGGGTGATCAAAACTGTGTATTCTACCCCCTCTATCATTCCCCAAGGTCAATGGGCCATTAGCAGCAGCTGCCCAGGGAGCCATTATCACCTTCACACCCAGCCTGAGGGGGGCGGAGCTGCTAATGGGCCATCAACAGCTCAACACCCCCTGGCTCCCAGAGTTAATCACCCATTGTGTGAGTCCCCGCCCAGGGGGAGGGACTGAGAGCTCCCTGAGGGTACATAAGTGGTGGGTAAGAAGACCTCGGGAACCTCTCGTCGGATCCAGAGCAGCAGCAGGACCTTGACAGGAGGAGATCACTGCTCTCGCCCAGACCACAGCCCTTGCCTGCACCAACAGGTTTTTCTTTTCCTTTTGCTCTGGACTTGGAGGAACCACAGGGGTGTCAGCACAAGGGCAAACAAACCCCCTTGGGTTTGTGCCCCAGGACACTGGGTTATACTGCTGGGGTTTTGTGAGTTGAAAGCAATTTCCCTTGTGTGTCAGTGTTGTTATTGTAATATTATTATTAAATTTTAGCTCTGACTTATAATCTCTCTCGTGGTGAGTTCATTTCCCCTGCTGGTTCACCTTCAAACCAGCACAACTACCTAGTAAAGTGCTGGACATAGTAAGTATTTCTGGGTTTCCTCTATCAATCAGATAGTTTCTTATGCATACAAATACCTAGAAGAGTGTTTTTCAGTCAGCTCTAAAAAGTGCTTTGAGAGTGATTGTCAAGAGATAAAACATGGCATAGTTTTTGATAAAGTCAATAACTTCACAGTTGATTTTGACTCATTGTTCTTTTGAACTTTCTGCTTGCACTACTCTAGTTTCTTTAATTTTTGATAGTCTAGGTTTATGTATTTTTATAGATTACTGAAAGATAATAGGATTTTTTTTTAAGCAATTTTCAATGTTTATACTTTTTTTGAGAAAAAGAGACCTGGGCAATATATCTTGACAAGAAAACAAGTGTTATTATGTCATAAAAGCTTAATGTTACCTGAAAAATCAAAATTATCAGTAATCTGCTAAATTCTTACATTTCTTAAAAGCTTTTTGAAACAACTGTAACAAAGATAATAGATGAAAATATTTGCTTTCTGATAAGAACTATAAATCTAATTCCGTTTCCATAAGCAACACTTAGAAAATAAATAAATAAAAAGTAAAACCACATTTTTTTTAAATATTCATCCCAGAATATTTCAGTGCAGTATTTCAATAATTTTCTGAGGAAAAAATACTGTACTAAAGTCTAAGAATTTCACGTTTTCTCCTTTTAATATCTCTTTACATCTAAATTCAGTTGTGTTTAAACTACTTTTTTTAAACACAAATTTCTCACAAGAATTTTAACTAATATTTTATAAAAGTTTTCATTGTTTTGCGTTTTTTTAATACAGCTCTTTTTCTCACCACTATTTAAAATTATAGTTACCTTTTGCTACATGGAGCTGCATATATCTTTGTCCTTTTGGGGGTCGCAAACTAAAGCAAAATGATTATAAATTGTTACTAACTCTGACTTCAGAGTATTGCAAACTATATATTGCTGTTATACAGTGTATATACTAAGTGGTGTTGTTATCATAATATACTTACGCGGACTCAGGGCAAGCCAGGATTATGTTCTGATTAGTGCATTGCTACTTTATGGATGTTGCAGGCATCTGGTTTCATAACATATGCTCCTCAAAGAGTCATAGTGGTGCTTAAAAAATGATAATTGGTCTACACAACAGTACCCGAACTCTGTCTTGGTCTTGCAGTTTTGGAATGCACATTCTAAGTATAATTACTCTTTTAAGGACTGTCAAAGAGCATGAATGTCACAATATCATTTTCCTATTACAGCAATTGAATTTTATCATTTGTCTCTATAAATTTGAAGCTTTAAGTCACTGTATTACCCGCAAAGTTTGTTAGCACGCAAATCCAAGCAAACTAGGGGAGATGTTCCTTTAAGGACTTACTGTGGGGTGCAGGCAAAGACTACTGCAGAATAGAGTAGAGCTTCTGGGGATTGTACAGCAGTTCTTATGGAATGGTGGAGGGATCAACACCAACACGGAAAGAACAGGTTTGATAAAAGAAGGATAAAAAACACAGATTGTCTATTAGCAGAAGCTGGTTGTTATACGTTTCATGCCGATTACTAATGTGTTTGCCCTACATTCTTACAAAATCCTGTTTCTAACTGTCTTCTAAATCAGTGCCCATCTTATTCTGAGCCTCTGTGTGTGAATACCAAATTGGACCAGCCAGTAAGTAGGACCAGGCGCCAGCTACTGGGAAATGTGGTGCTCTGTAGGTGCATTTGTGTGAAACTACTAGGAAATTTTAAGCTAGTGATCTTCATGAATTTGCAATAAAGATCACACAAACTAGTGGGATAGAAAAAGATAGTGAAAAAAAGCTAAAGTACAGTTCAATAGAAAATAAATCTCTTCCTTTGACTTCCTAGGAATTTTTACAGGGATACTTCTCCAAGTCTAAATTCTGAATCTTTTTCAAATCTAAAAAAAAGAATAATAATTTGCAAGCATTAAAATGCCTTTTGGTGGATAAGTGTCTTTTATTGAATACGAAAACCACATTTTTTTTCTAATAATTTGTATTGTTTTGATAAAACAAGATTTGATAGAGGACAGATAATGTTGAAGTTAACCACAATTCCTATCAACTTCAACTGTTATAATTTCCCTTTGGGTCTCCTCAGTTGAGAAAATATTTGTTCTAATATTCGCATTGAAGATGGCTCAAAAGTATATATGAAAATCTGGTTAAAGAAGTGTCTCGGTTTAACCCAGCCCCCTTGCCAAGCCTGAACTGCCTTCTCCCTCCTTCCCCCACTCTTCCCAGCAAAGGGAAAAAAACCTGAAAAGAAAGAGAGAACTCAAAAGAAACTGAATCAAATCGGAATATACATATATTTTCTAACATTTACAACTACATATGCAATTTGTACACACTATTAGGGGGCCCCCAGGGGAAAAGGGAAATGGGAACACGGAGTAGGAATAAGGAGTGACAAAAAACCCCAAAACAGACAAGTACAATCAAAAACTCTAAAGAAGAAAGGAACTGGCAAAAATACCACTTCACCACAACTCCCAAGGGGAAAAACCAATTTCCTTTCTCCTCCTCTCTGTGGCTCTGAACAAGGGACTGATGCCTGGACCCGCTCTGCTCTCCAAGCCTTGCCAGAAGAAGAAAAAAAACCAAAACCTAACTTCCTATCTCTCTTAGTCTTCCCCTGTTACGTGGAAAACATATGTGAAATATTTATGTAATGCCCACTTCCCTAGTTACAACTGGTTACTAAGGGAGGCCTAAATCAAAAACTATGACAAGAAGTAAGCATTTGATAGCAAAAGAATGTGCTATTTCTGGGTCCACTATTTGTGCCAAACCTAATATATTTCCCATGGATCACAGAATCACAGAAGGGTTGAAGTTGGAAGAGACCTCTGAATCTCATCTGGTCTAAACCTCCACTGCTAAGGAAAGGCCACCTAGAGCCAGTTGCCAGGGCTGTGTCCAGGCAGCTTTTGAATATTTCCAAAGCTGGAAGCTCGACAACCTCTCTGGGCAACCTGTGCCACTGCTCAATAACCCTCATAGTAAAAAAAAAGTATTTCTTTTCTATAGTAAGGACTATAAGTGGACTTTTCTATAGTGAGGATGACTGAGCATCGGACCAGGCTAAATTTAGCGGTTATAATATGTGTGTGTGTGTATGTATAAAATAGATGTAGTGGTTATATGGTATATGTTACAGAGGCAGAAGTAATTTATATAGATATATATATATACATATGTTGCCGTGTCTACATAAAAGTTGCATATGAATCACACCAGTGCGTAATTTTTAAAAATGCGTATTTTTTAGTTTTTAAATAGTTTGCAATAATCACACTGATATTTGGATTTTCTGAACTAAAAAGTGATATACTTTCACACACTTTACTAGTCTTCTCTAATCAGAAGTAAATTTTAACTCCAGTGATATAACATGAAAAAATCAGTGTTTTTAAGAGTAAAAAGAAATATAAAAATGTTAACAGCTACAAGTATGAAACTTTAGTCTACACCCAAATACAATAAAAGCTAAGTGGCTGTAAATTCCACACTCTATTTAGTTACTAAAGTTTTGGAAAAATACTAGTTTCAGAGAGTCCATCAGATATACTGATTTTTTTCCCTCCATTATGCAGACCAAAAGATTATTTAGTTTTAAAATGCTATTAATGAAACACATTTTTGAGTTTCAAACAATGCTATTTTTACTATAAATTTATGTATTCTCAGAACTTTTTCAAATATTTAGCCAATTAAAAATTTTAAATCCTTTGTAAACTGGAAAAATATGTTGACCTTCGGTGTAATCTATGTCCACTCATCTATAATTTTCAAGGTAATATTTAAGTTTTTAAGGATTAGTAAGAATAGAAAGTATTCCTGATGATTTTTTTTTACTATTAATTGTATTATTCTAAAAGGAGACTTTTAAATTTCTTTTATTTGCTTTGTGTTTGGTTTTGTTGTAGTGGGTTGGTTTGCTTGGTTTTTTGTTTGTTTTTTTTTGGTTTCTTTTGTTGGGGTTTTTTTACTTTCTCTTTAGTCTTAAATATAAAGCGAGTTGCAATTTCCTTCTCTGAGATTAAAATCAAATTGAACTTTCAGAAATGTTTTATAATATGTTATTGATGTTAATAGAATCACTTATAATTAACATCTAACGGTTATTATAATAATTCCCCAAAATGTAACATATACAGTGATTTTTAATTTAAAACCTGTGTGAGGGTGTGAGTGAGTGTCTGTTTTTGCTCTAGTAAAAGTTACTATAAAATACAATTTCATCTCTGGCTAGTAAAATGTGTATTGAAAAATTGAAGACATGTAAGCAGCATATGAAGAACAAATAGCCAATTTGTTCTAACCTACCTTTTCCCTGAATAAATAAAATCTTAGTTTACAGTTACTCATAAAGTTATAAAGGATATGTATATGATTTGTGCGTGTGTACATGACCATGTATAATGAAATGATTGTCCTGCTCTGCTGTGCTGCTGCAGCCTCACCTAGTGTCCTGTGTGCAGTTTTGGGTGCCATGATATAAAAGAGCTAAAAAGCTACTAAAGAGTGTCCAAAGAAGGGCTGTGGAGGTGATGAAGAGTCTGGAGGTGAAGCCATATAAGGATCGGCTGTGGTCAGTTTTTTGTTCAGCCTGGAGGAAACTGAGGGAATTGTTGCAGTCTACAGTTTCCTCATGAAGGAAAATGGAGGTTCAGGAGCTCATCTCTTGTATCTGGTGACTAGCAGTAAGACTGAAGGGAATGACATGAAGTTGTGTCTGGGGAGGTTTAGGTCACAACACCAAGATGCCAGAGTTCAAGAAGCATTTGGACAACCCTTTTTGATTGTCCTGTGCAGGGCCAGGAGTTAGACACAATGATTCTTGTAAAGTGATCTTATGATCTTGTATTTCCATTATTTTCAATACAGGAGATTTTAATATGAATAAATTTTTGTCAGTATATAGAAAAGTTTTCAACTTCACTGAAGACATCTAGAATATAAAGTCAAATATATTAATTACTTTAACAAAAGCAATTCAAATCAACCCCTTAGTTCTATATTGCAAGAGATGACAGACAAAGTCTAGTTATGTTTATTAGTTTCTTATCTCTATAAGGAGATGGATGAACACTTAATTACCAATATTAAATTGAACCTTTTAAGAGTAAGAGGTCTTTTGCTCAGAACTACATCTCAATTTCCTTTTCAAAGAGAAATTAGACTTGAACATA
The DNA here is from genome assembly GCF_047495875.1 of Pithys albifrons albifrons. Classification (NCBI taxonomy): domain Eukaryota; kingdom Metazoa; phylum Chordata; class Aves; order Passeriformes; family Thamnophilidae; genus Pithys; species Pithys albifrons. The sequence continues at coordinate 41,418,778 of NC_092458.1, forward strand.
ATATGTTCTTTTAAAGTAGAAATGGCTGTGACCTTTAAGTTTTCTAAGAACTCTTCTTATTGTCTAGGTGTGCCACTTTCTGATTACTCTTATGTTAAAGGGAGACTGTAAAACTCAAAGTGTCTTTCACATGAGTTGTGTAATAGAAAAGACCATAAGTATAATAAGCAAAAATCCAATAAAGTAGCATGCATGAAGTCTTACTCTAATGACCTACCTTTTTGCCTTTTCACATTTCAGTTATTGAAAAGTTCAACATTTTTTGAACTTGGTCAGCAAATACTTATTAAGTTCTTAAGGAATTAAAAGTTTGCTTTGGTTATATGAGGTGACTTTACCTTACCAAGTTTTAACTCCACATAATGAAACTTTATAGGCCTGCTCAAAATGCAAAGTTTTTTAGTTTACAGCACATAACTTAGACCAGTTTTCAGATTTATTTCCAAAAGATTACATCTGAGCTATATTTTGAACATGATTATGAGCAACCCTTATATTTCTTCTCCTCCATTCATAGCTAACAATCTTTTCACTCTCTGTCTCACCAATAACAGCTCTAAAAAACTCACAAGAGGACTTGTGACTTCTGTCAACAAAAGAAACGTGTTTTCAGGGAGAAGTAAATTCTGTGCTAAGGAATGCATTTTGGCCAGCTGTGCTTGACCGAAACTTAAAAGACAAAGAGGAAGTGATACATAAAAGTAATGGTGGGCCCCTTTTTGAAAGACCTACTGTCTTCAGAGGTTTGCTGAATCTTCTGGAGCTGGGACACTGCAGACAGATTACCAAAGCTTGTCGAGTACTGCAACTACTACTCTTTGCAACAAGTATAATACTAAGGAAATTCTTGATTATGTCAAATGTCATCAGAGGTCTCTGTGGGACAGGATAAAGAAAGTTAAGACCTGAAGGTATTTAAAAAAAACAAACTATAAGAAATTGCTTCATCACAGAAAATTACTCTTAACAGAAACTAGCAAGTCCAGTTTTTGTAAAAAGAGGATTGTGGTGAGCTCAGACAAAGCAGGGATGTTGATTCCACCACTTCCCTGACTAGTCAATCCCTTCAAGGAGTCTTCATGGACAAGGTCCTTAATACGAAAAAGCAGCCCTTCCTCAAACAGCAAGAAAACAAGCAGTAATAGGAAAGCTCCGCTTGGAGCAGCAGGGAATATTTGACTCTGCCTAAAGGCATAAAGAAGTGGATTGGAGGTGCAAAAGACAGATTACTCAGGATTGTAGATCACTGAGAATTTCAAATGAAACTCATGAGCATTCACAGGGGAATTAGGAAAATGATAGTTCCTCTGGGATTAAAACTGGTAAAGGGTGTAAAAGGAAATGGGAAGGACTTGAGCAGGCCAAGAGGCAGTGATAGACAAAGAGAATACCAACCCTCCAACAAATAGGAAGAGGAAGCTAGTGTCACATAAAAATTTAGGAAGAGGAGGCCGCCTTACTTTCTAGGTTCAGCAGATGTAGTGGGTCTTAGTAGTTATATTATCTGTTTGACCAAGTCCCCAGAAGACCTTTACAAATACTGTTGTAAAGTACACAATTTGGCAGTATAAGTCTGGTAAGGTGCCAGATGAACAATGTGGTTACACTGTAAATCTGGTCACAACCACAATCCCAGATACACAAAGAATGTGGGTTGAACTTTAAATGTGGATACATTCAATAAGATTCCAGGTTCACAAACAGTGTGATTTATTGATTGTTGTGACAGGATAAGATTCAAATATTTCAGTTGATAAATACACTGATATAAAAAAACATAAGCAACAGCACTGCTGCAGAATAAAGCTTACTTGATGGTAAGGTGTCCCTGTTGGGAAGCAGCATACAAAGGTAGAGCCTTCTCCCCTTTTCACTTCCCTCATCTCTTAAGTTATATTTATATTGTTTTCTTCAAGGGTGGGGAAAAGATAAAGTTTCATTTGATATAATTTCATGATTAGATGAAGTTTGAGAGACTTTAGTCATACATGTAAACCATGCACAAATTTCATTTTATTATCATATGGGGGTGGCATGAAAAATAATATACATTTTGAGTCAAGCAAGCAAAGTTCAGCTTTTGGTCACCATGTGAGTCATTCCTTTGGCTTTGTTCCCATTAACTGCATTGTTATAAACTGAGCATGATGCAACAACCCCATGCCTCTCTGAGGGCAGTACAGCAAGCTCCCTCAGTGTTCCTGCTCCTAACAACTAACGAAAAAATTCATTTTTGCTGTATGATACAACTTTGCATAATATGTTTAGTTCCATGCAAGTAATTTTTCCCCTTGAAACTTGCTTTTAGGTATAATTGACTATGATTAGTTATCGGATAGTGTTGTTGGGAAGGTGTCTTGTGGAAACTTGGTAGCACTAAACAGTGAATTTTCAACCAGAGTATGCTTTGAGTATTTTAAGTTTGAAATTTACTTGCAATGTCCCTCAAGAACAATCTAGAATTATTATGAAGTAGTCAAAACACACCAGAACATGTATTGGTTAAAATAATGGAATAAAAATTAAAAAAATACATAAATACAATACAATTTATGAGAATATCTTCATTCTTTTTCAGTCATGATTCTTTTAGGAACATAATGACTGGCTTAAACATGAAACATTTACAAATATGTCCATAGAAGAGAAGCTGAATGGAAAAAGAATTATTAAGAAGTAATGACAAGTACATAATGTAACACACCAGCTGTGGAGCTGTGGGCTCGTAGGCTCACGTGTTCAGCTAAGAATATTGCTTCAATATTTATACAGAGACAGTTCTTTAATATCCTATGAAAATGTCCAGATAATAAGCCAAGAACTTGTTTCCAAGGAGTTTCTTTATTAATTTAGATGAGAAAATAAAAGAACATGGCAATGGTTCAAAAAGGGCAATACACAAGCTGGACAAAATGTTCCACCACAGTGCCAACTCAGTACATATTAATCAACAACACTCAAGGCAATATTCAGTCAACTCATGACTCCAGCTCCAAGCTACCCAAAGCATCAAGAAAAGGAGTAAAGAAAAAGAAATAGAGGGAGAAAGAAAAGAGAGTAGGAGGAAGAGGGAGAGAAAGCTACCACCAAAACTTTGTGGCAGACTAGCCATCATGCATCCATGTGGCAGGATTGCAGCACACAGCACCCCAAACCCTCTGGTTTTATCTGCTCTGGTCTCTATGGCCAAATCCCCCAGGCAGGGTCTCTGAGCCCCGGGCCACTCTGGGCTCCCAGACCAGGGTGTTCTCTCTGTCCCTGCCAGTCCGAGCTGGGTCAGGGGCTCCAGGAACTGTGGGGTGTTCTAGGTTCTCTGGGCTGTTTGTGACTGGCAGCTGCTCTGGGGCTTCCCATATGGGCTCCATGCCCTACCATGAGGGATACAATGCCACCCCACCTCTGTGAGGTTTGACCCATCCCTTTCACCTCCACGCACATACACATGCACCCCACAAGGTGGTTCTGACCCAATAATTACTGATCTGGTGTCTAACACATAATCTTGAACTTCTTATAAATAAACAAGACACATTTTAATGCTTCAGAGGTTCCTCTTGATTACAATCTTCTATCATATATGAAGGGAAAATGTGGGCAGAATAACTTAGAGACACATTGGCACACTTGAAGACATAGAGAAGCACAGGTTACTGCTAAATAGATTTCTCTTTTTACTGATTTTTTCTTCTTTAATTTCAATATTAGAATATTAGACATCTATCTTCTAGCAAGAAGCTTAAGTCTTATAATATCTACGTCTACTTTCCTTCCTTTGGGTGAGAGTTGGGAAATTGGTTTGACTGATAGGAGAAATAGAAACTTCACTGAGAATATTGATAAGAGAAATAGAAACTTTACTCATAGTATACTGAAATGTCCAAATAAGGAACAATTAAATATTAGAGAAGTCCTAGAGAGTTAGATAAGGGATGTACTCAAACAAACAGGATGTAACCCTGAGATTAGCTCAGTTGGTTAAAACTTGGTTGTAATAATGCCAAGGTCATGGGTTCAATTCCCTGTATGGGCCATTGACTTAAGAGTTGGACTCGATGATCCTTGTGGGTCCTTTCCAACTCAGAGTAGTCTGTGAGTCTGTGTGAGTCTGTGAACAGAACATAAACTAAGCTCTGTGTACCTAAACAAGATAAAGAACAAACAGTACAGTTTTTGGTGCTGAAACACAATGATGCTGTGCCTGCTCAAGAACTGAGCTCAAGACAACAAAGACCCAGAAGAACCAAAGAAGGACTTCCAGTAGAGGTGTGACTATGTAGAGCAAACAAATGAATATGTATTAAGTAATAGCTAATGAATATGTAAACAGCATATATAATAAAAAGCCCTGTCCACCAGTCATTTGACTTGTTTGTTTAGAGAAGCTATCCTCTGAATGTCCAGCATGCTAAATAAAGAATAATGCCCTTTTTAACATCAACAAATTGGCGTTAAGAAGTTTATTTCTGCAGCTTTTCAGTATTTTGTTAAGTTTCTGTATCATTAACATTGGGAATACATGTAATAAAGCCTTGTAAATTTTCCCCCTCAAGAAAACGTCCTGTATAAGAGAAAGTTTGCATAAAAAACACCTCGCTCCACCCCACCCCAACTGTTTTTTACTTTGGTGGAGGGGGGTTTTGTTGTGGTTTTTTGTTTGGGTTTGTTTTGGTTGTTTTGGTTTTGGTTGGCAAGTTTAGCAAGTTTCCTGTTTCTTCTTTTGTTTTAAGGGAAGGTCTACTGTTTTTCTTTAGAACTCTGGAATCTAAATTTAATGTGTGGCCATGCAAAATACAATTCCATCTGCTCCTCAAGATGTATGCATAACGAATCAAATGCTTTCTTTGTCAAAGGTGTTAAAGGGCTGAAAACTTTCTAATTGAAATAGAGTACAAAAAAGTTTTAATGTTTGACTACCTAAAGTGATGTCTAACAAAGTCAAGAAGTAAAAATTAGGAAAAAAAAAATAAAGGGTGAGTAAAGGACTTTATAGATCAGAATCAGGAAAAAAGGGACAAATTCACTGAAGTTTTTGAAGGAAGACTATATGGAAATTGGTTTTTGACACAGCAATATAAAATCCTAACATTTTTGATTGTTTTTATATAATTTTTTAAAATATAAATGTAAGCAGGTATATATTTGTTTGTATGCTCTGAAATGTTAACCCAATCAGAAAGAAAGTACACTTTAGAGAACGTAAAAAAAAAAAAAACAACCAAAAAAAAAAACAAACCCCCCCCCCAAAAAACCCAAACAATGGTTTGAATGTAGAGACATGAAACCAAGTCTATGGAATTTTATTAAGAGGAAATAAGGTTTTAGTGTGCTTCTGTTTGAATAGAAAGAAAAAACAACACACAAAAAAACCAACCCCTTAAAAACAAAGAAAACCCTAAAAGAAACAAAGCAAAAAACTTAAACAAAATTAAAAAAATCCACAGCCTTTTTCTTCTCCATCTTGCTTCCCATTTCCTCCTCACTAAATATGATTGATTGCTACACATTGCCAGAAAAAAAGTGTTACTCCACTTATTATCTAAGTTTTTCATATAAATATCTATGTTTTAGAATTCAAGGAAATAATTTTCTGAAGTGCCATAGTTCTTAGAATGCTTTTTGAAGGATGAAGGATATTTATCTATCAGAGGTATGTGTCCAGTTTCCAGAAGTCCTATCAGACAAAATGACATCTGTTTTAACACCTATGCATTAAGTATAATTTTCTAGTTTATATCTTGATTTGAGTGTTATTTCATTAAATAAAAACAGCATTTGCAACAGGATTTTTTTAGATTTATATGACTTTATAATAATAGTTATATTTAAAAAAATGAAAAAATCCAATCTTTCTTACCTCTTTCTTAAGTTTTTTATTTAATTTACACATCAGTTTTTCACACTATTATTTCACATTCTTCCTTTTATAATTAGTTTCTTATTTCTCTGATTTTTTACATTTATTTTAATTCATTTTAATGACTACATTCACTTAAACTAATACTAAATTATTAATTTCCAGATCCTTCTAAATTCCAGGACAGTGCTTTAATATGGTTGGTTCATATCACCTCAGTAGGAATATCCCTCCTTAAACTGCTCAGGATATTTCTTTCTTTACTCACTTGATTTCTCACAGCTCTACTTTAATTTGAAAACTTACATGACAACAAGTGTTAATGTAAAATCTGGGTATTAAAAAGTGATATGTGATGTAGTCAGAGTCATTGCATTTGAAAGGGAGCATGTGTACACAGCCTTCTATTCATTAAAAAGAAAAAGAAAAAAGAAAAAAGATACTCTTATTCTTTATTGTTTAAAAAATGGTGATTGGTGTTGGGAAAAATATTTGAACATCAACTACTGAATGATTGAAAAATATTTGGGGGTGTTTAATTTGTGATCCTTTAAATAAGTACTTTTTTAAAGAAAAAGATCACTCCTACTCAGGGTATTTGATAGCTATAAATCAATAATAAGAAAGCTCAAAATATTTAAGTTCAATTTGGAGGGAAATTTGGTTTTCCCTGAAAAGTAATAAACCCAGTAATTTTATCTGATGTTTTTCACAAGACTTCAGACTTTAGGCTTTTCCATTCATAAACAGATGTCAATAAACCTGGTTTTATCAAATGCAATCTACATGCTCTATTCAATCCCTGTCTGTCTCTCAAGCACGTATTTATATCTGCATATGCGCCAATTGGTGTTGTCACAGCTAAAAATCACATCAGGGAAAGTGTTGGCAGCAGCAAAATCATGACTGAAATAGAAAGTGAAAAGATGGTTTAATAAATTCTTTTTAGCCCCTGTAAGTCATTCTCTTGCTTGTATTCAGACTTGTTCCACAGCGAGTCACTGCACAATCAGGGATAAAATTATTCTCAGGATACATACTAAATAGTAGATAAGATTTTTGTAATGGAAAGAATTATATTGGTGTATAGTGTTAGTGCTTTCCATTTTGTTCTCAAAAAAAGTGTAAGCTAAATCTATATTTCATCTTTCAATTATCTTTTAGTTGATTGTATAGTTGTAATTGTCACACTTGCCTGACTGGATTTATTTCTGAAGTTTGACAAGAAATCATGAGTGAAATGTAGCTTTCTAGTTAATCAGTTAATTGAATATTTTCTTTCACAGTATATTGTTTATCCCTTAGTAGTAGTCTGTAATCTAAAAAGGCAAAAAAATAATCTCAGAGTAACTCAAGTATAATATTTTTAAATATCCAGAGAGTGAATTATTAAATGATCTATACCTTCTGCTCTGAATATTAAGGTTTTATACCCTTGTTTAAACCCCTGACAAAAGGAGATCATTCTCTAGTCCGTCCTATGGGGTTTAGAGTATTTTATGTATTATTCCAATGACTTACCTCCTATTTAATTGATACAATTCAACTAGGATTTTTTTTTGTGACATTAGGATTACTGGAAGAAATACAGAAGAAGCAAAGGCTAAAGATTAGTATCTGATGTCCCTAACTTCTCATCCTCTCTTTAGGCTCTTTTACTTTCACAGGACACTTCTGGCAGCTGAAGAAATATGTTCATTTTTAGCTTTTATTCTATTCTGTAGAACTTGATTTAGCTTGCCATTTGACAATGAAATTCATAAAGACAGCTTTCTACTAATTAGTAGATGTTTGTTACTATTGATAAAATAATGAAGGATTATTAGCTTAATGCAAAAAGATCTACCTACGTTAAGGAGTATTATTTACTTGCAGGCATGTGAGGAACCTAGTGCGAAGGTTCATTATTTATACTTCAATGATTTATGAACTAATGGATGGAAAGTTCTACTTAGTTTGTAATATATTACAATTCCACAGTACTGGTAGCCTTTGCTTATCAAGGGCATAATTTGTTCCAAATGAACTGAGTAGGAAAGCTGTGGGGTACATTTAAGAGGCAAAAAAAAATGAGAAGTCTAATTAGATCAACAGAATAATCCATTTGTCCTTACTATTTCTTCTCTCTGTTTATATATTCATTCAAAATTTCTGCCTACTATTAGTGTTTTATTTGGGAAGGTAACAGGAAGTGATACATAAAAGACAATTTCTGTGATAAATAGCTATGACAATTAGTATTGCAGTGTCCACGTATTGTCCTCCCTAATGGCTGCAGGAAAATCCGTAATCCAAGGTCATATACATAGAATCTGGACTTCAATTCTGGGAAGCATCGTGTGTCCAGGAAGAGCTCACGTAAGCCAATACACTGAGAAAACAGCAGAAAAGACACAATGTAACAAACAGGAGTCATAAACTAATGTCTTATGGGAAATGAAGCTTTGTGAAAACTCTTAGTGTGAAGGTAGGCATATTTCATCCAAATTCAGGTGTCAAAACATAAAAATTCAGATGCATGAAAGTCTTGCTTTTCAAAGATGATAAAGGACATGACAGTAATGCAGTCTTGCATTTAAATGACCTAAGAAAATTAAATTTGAAAACAATTTTCTGTATAGTAATAGCTTCATGTAAGAAGTCGACTCACAGGAAAATTTAAAATATACAATCTTAGTCAGTTGCTGTCACACCAATAAAGTGACTCCAACAGGTAGGATAACCAACAGCTGATCATTCCTTGGTCTTCAAGGAAATTTCTGTTGCCTGGGAAACAAAAAGAGAGCAAGTGGCCATGGAACTCAGGAACTGCAACATCGGTGTATGATAACCAGGGTCTTAGATAACTGATGTCATTAAATCATTATTTGTCACTTATAGAAGTTTTACTGTCAAGGACTGGGTTTGCAGAAGTGTCTATATACACAAAGAACTTGGAATCTGCCTCTGTACCCTATTGTGGTGAGACCACACCTGCAACACTGCATCCAACTCTGGAGTCCCCAGCACAAAAAAGACATGAAGCTCTTGGAGCAAGTTCAGAGGAGTGCACAAAAATGGTTAGAGGGCTAGAAAACCACTTCTGTGAAGAAAGGTTGAGAGAGTTGGCATTGTTCAGCTTGGAGAAAAAAATAGTTCTAGGGAGATCTTGGTGTAGTCTATCAATTCTTAAAGAAAGTTTATACAACAGAGAGACCTTTACCTGGGCTCTTAGTAACACAACTAAAGGTAATGGTTTTACACTGAAAGAAGATTGATTTGAATTATCTATAAGAATTTTTTTTTCAATGAGAGTGGTGAGACCCTGGCACAGGTTGGGCAGAGAAGCTGTGGATGCCCCATCCCTGGACGTGTTCAAAGCCAAGTCAGATGGAACTCCTAGCAACCTGATCTTGTGGGAAATGTCCCTTCCATGGCAGGGGGTTAGAACTAGATGATATTTAAGGTTCCTTCCAACCCAAATCACTACAGTTTTATGGTTTCCCCTTTAGGTGCCTCAATTAAGCACTAAAGTTATAGACAGGGAAAAGTTATATTAAAAGACACTGCCCTGATCTTTCATTAATTTAAAGTTTAGCTTGGAATAAAGTTCTTGCTTAGCTCAAGTCACAGATTTCAGTGTGTCTCCATTAAGGTTTGCAACTCAAAAAACAGAGACAGTTTTTTTATTTTCCATCGTGCTCAGGTTAAAGACAATTTCATAAGGAATAGGTGATTTATATGCTGATAACTAATTTTTTTCAACTGCTCTAGAACATCAGCCTTTCACAAATTTTGATGTATGACATGCACATGCATTCCAAACGATTGTCTTTTGTAGATCTGTGTCCTAACTACTGAAACGTGGGGGATTGTGGTCTTTTTTTGTTTTTCTAATGGACACATATTTGTGGCAACACTTGCATTATTCGCTTTGGGTGTGTGTGTGTGTGTGTGTTACTAATCAGATTGCACTACCAAAGAAACTTGGGGTGGGGAGGGGGAGGAGGAGCAGGAGAGGAGGGGGCTTGGCACACAACTTTTTATCACTGCTAATTTCATTGAAATTAGAAGATAATAGCAGTAAAGTGCTTAAATATCTTCAAGTATTTAGATAATTACAGTGCATCACAATTGCTTTCTTTAAGTGTGCTTTGAGTAACATTGAGAATAAATTCAATATATAAATACCCAGATTAGTATTTGATTGTCAAAAAACCCTAAGAGAACATCTGTTACATGGGCTTGTTAAGAATACCATCAAGAACTGCAAACAACAATGTAACATTCATAGCTATGTGAAGTAGGAGGTGAGCTGAAGTAATTCTGTCTACTGTGCTGAAGTCAATGAAACTGTAGATGTTTTTGTACCAGTTAATGTCACAACCTTCAATGCAGTAATATAGGAATTGTCTTAATATTTCCTCTTAAAGAAGAAATTTTCTCTTAAAACTAGTTGCATTATGTAGGAAACAGAAGACTGACTGAGTTTTGTTTAGGTGCAGTGATGATGTTTTCCAACAGAGAAAGCTGAACAGGCATAATTCAATAATATAGTTTGATTTCTATATAAACTGAAAATTAATTTATATACACATGTAAGCCTGGAATGGGGGATGAAGCAGAGGGAGATTCTTGCATTATTTAGGGCCTAATTTTCTTAGGTCTATGCAGATGATTATAATGAAATCCTGCTTTACATGTGACATTTTTCAATATAAGAAAAAAATATCAAGTATCTTAAATATGACAATGTAGTCATGAAAAACATTACAGTTCAGAGAGGAGAAATTAAATTGGTCATGGAGTAAACCTTTCTGCAGCTGGTAAAAAGTTCTGAGAATTCTAGAATTGACACCTATCTTATAATGATTTTCTTTTCAAATATCTTTTGTAACTTTTCAATAAAGCTTTTATTTTCTTTTTTATGAAAGTCAAAATTAGTATCTTAAGTCTTCATCTTCTGCTCTGAACATTAAGGTTTTACACCCTTGTCCAAATAATTTTGTTTACATTTAAATATTTATTTATACTGCAATTTCATAGGACTCTGCCTGGTAGATTTCATATACATGCATTTAATGAAGTTAACCAACCAACTGACCACAGAAGGAACATAATCATTTGCATTGATTTGAACACTTCATTACAATACATTATTTATTTGATATTGTTTAATCTTTCCCACTTATCTTCCTTTAATATTTAGATTATGGTGTGCTTTGATACAGTCCTTTTTAATCCTGGCACAACAAAACAGCCCACTTGTGCATTATCAAAATAAAAATTCCTAGAGATACAGAAATATGAGATATTACATTTTTCTATTACTGGTTTGTTTTTAATGACATAGTTTATTGTTTTCTCTATGCATTCTGTTACTGTGTCTCAGTTAAACATGATAAGAATAAATGCTAACATCAATATTAAATAAAACTTTTGTTGAATCTATTGTTTTGCAGATGAATAGTACGCACACATCAGTATTAAGGATGCTTCAATTCATGGCTATGGTGGGCTGAACTCAGCCAGCTGCCAGATGTCAACACAGATGCCCTCTACACTCTCTCATTCCACTCTACAAAAGAACAGGAGAATAAAATTAAGTGAAAAATCTCATGTGAGATCACTCACCAATTATCATCAGAGAGAAAACATGACTCACTACTTCATTCTTGACTCCTCTACTTCTTTCTCACCCTGCTGAATGGCACAAGTCAAGGGGAAGCAGAGATTGTAATCAGTCCATATTAGTTCTTGTTTGATGCTTCTTCCTCCTTATACTTTGCCCCTTTCAAATGGGTACTCCATGGGCTGAAGTTCCTTCAGAAAGTATATATATGTGTTCCACCATGGTTTTCTCTGAGAGCTGCAAAGGAATTTCTGTTCCATCTCACAGTGCACCTCCTTCCCCTCCTTATTCTCTCACCTTGGTGCTTGGATAGTTGTTTCTCACACTTTCTTTGTTCCCTTCTCTCTCTCAGGAAGAACTCTGCTCTTTCTTAAATACACTTTTACCTGAAGTGCCTGTGTCTTGACTGAGGGGCTCATCCATACCATATGGAGGGTCCATTGCAGCTGTCTGGAACAAGCTGTGACCAGCAAAGGGCAGCCCTTTCGTTTCTTTATAGATATCCTGCAACCCTCACCCAGTAGATTGCTCTGAACCTCTAACTCTCTTATTTTGACGTTATTATTTTTATAAAATGCAATTTTATACATTATGTAACAGAAAGAATACTGAAACTACTGGCACTATTTATAGATTATTAGTTTTGTAGTTTTTCTCAAGTATATTTGGAAAGTTAACTATGAAGGTTCTTTTCTTTTTTTTTTTTTTTTCATTTTGAAACTTTTCAAGGTTAATCAAGCTGTCGGGAAGAAATTGCAAATACATGTGCCTGCACTCAAGAGTACAAATATGCAATCACAGCAGGGAAAGGAATATCTTTTCCACTTGGTTGAAATGCATTTATCACAAGAGTTCTCAAGGAAAATGGTCTGAAACTTAGATGTAGTTTTAAGTCATTTTAAAAAATATCTTCTCACACTATATTGTTAATGCTATTTGAAAATACTGCTTTGTAAGGGCATAAACTGGGAATGAACTTGTAAATAAAAGAAATATATAGCTAAATCATATTTCTTTTATGTTTTATCTCTGTCTTTACTGATTCTTAGAATTACCTTTCCAAAAAATGAGATTGTCATAGCCACCACTGACAATTGCTTATCTAATTGGGCATGCAATCAAATTGCATGCAATTTAACTTTTCTGCAGGTAACAAGATGAGACATAGACTTGGCTTAGTGAAGATGGTTAGAGACTTTAAAGAGAAAAGCATTTATTTTAAATTCATTTCCCTTTCTTCTTGAAAGCAGGTTAAGATCAACACCATCTAAACAACCTTCTCTGCTTTTTTCATGGCTAACTATTTAATCCAGTAGTGTTTAAAAATGAACTCTTTCTTTACTGCTTTCATCACTAGTATCTTAAAATTGTTTACCTTCTCTGGATTGATCAGCTGAATTGTCAATCTATAGGAAGGAAAGGCATGTCAGCTGTATTGTTGTAGGAGCCACTATTAAAAGAAGAAACTGCCTCCTTTAAAACAGTACAAATTTTACTTAGGCAGTAGTGAATGAAAAGTCCCTTAGCATAAGAAAGACATGCTAGTCAAATCAAATACATACTTAGGAAATTGGTATTGTAAGTGACCTGTAGCAAACAGTTAATCAAAAAGCAGATGTTGACTCATCCTAATTTTTGTATACCTTTCCAAACATCAGTTATGGCTTAGCAACTAAGTTTTCAAATAATATATAACTTATATGCCTTTTTCCTGGGGCTCTTTACCATGAGTATATTTGTCTGATTATTTGAGTCCAGCACCAAAATTCAAGAATTACAGTGTGTAGACTACAGACTTGATGAAGTAGAGGGAAAAAAGAAGAGAAAAAAAAAAAGACAGTAGCAAGACAAAAATCTTACTTTGAGTTACATAAAACTGAAGTTTCTTATTTGTGTGTTTGTTTTTCTCAGAGGGCCAACGTTCACTTTTTTAAGAGGAGTAATATGATAAAGGTGCTCTTGGTTGCTCCTTAAACAAGTAGCATTTCTGTGATTTCCTGCAAGCTATTTTAGGCTTTCTGTTTGTCATCTGAGTCCTGGGTTTCCTTGTACCCTGCTTTTCTCACCATTCTATCAATTTGCTCATATTTTCTGTCTTATGGCACTCCTTTTCCGTTTTCCCCCCCCCCCCCCCACCTGTCTCAACCTGCCCTCTGCTTTATGCTCATGGAGGAGACATATTCCTTCTGGAAAGCTCCAATTATCTCAGTGTAGAACTAACCAACCATCAAATTAAACGGGCTTCTTTCTTCCCTGATGCTCAGAAATATATACCTTTTTACCACAAGTTTTTCTTTTACAAGTACTTTGGGATTCAGGTGAGGGCTATTTTCTTCTAAACTGCACTTTACTGACTTCTTCTGATGGACTTCACGCTTATTTACACTGAATTTGATTGACTACGTGAATGAAATGTAGCCAAATACAAGATGTCAGATCGTACTTAACCTACAGCTAACACTATCACCAGCTACTGACAGACTCAACTCCCCCAGTTGTCAGTACTTATGTCCACTAGTCAGATAGGACCGATATCTTAGGCTGGTGGGAGCTGTCAGATGCTACTAAGTGTGAGTGCCAAACTGTTTGTTAACCATGGAAACAAAAAAAGAGAGTGTTATGGGTTTGGCCAGATGGGCCTAAATTTAGGTTTTAAAAGTTCAGCTAGGCCTGGGAATTGTCAGCTGACTTGAGCTGGACTGAGCTAGCTAACAGCTGACTTCTTCTAGCCAATAATATTGTATTCCATACCATATTGCATCATCTCAAAAGGGGTAAGAGCTGGTGTGTGGGTGTGGCTTGGGCAGTTGCTTCACAGCCGTGGTCCCAGCAAGACACTTTGCCGTCCCAGGAGGGATGGGGAGGCCCAAGCCCGGAGCACCGGCTTACCATCATGTTATCTTAGGGAAGTAAAATGTTTGTTCTTAGCTTTTCTCTCTGCTTAAGTCTGTCTCTGAAGAATTGACTTCTCTAGAATGATTTGTAGTTAAAATGGTAGAATTTGTGTTTACTGGGAAGTGGGAAATTATTTCTTGTTATACATAACTTGTGTAGTTGTGTGTTATATTGTAGTTTCCTCTTACTTTTGTCTTTTTTGTATAAATACATGTAGTTAATTCCAGCATAAACCTGGTTTTAAGAGTTTTTCTTTTCTCTCTCTCTTCTTTTTCCCTTGGCTGGTTAGGGAGAGGAGGAACCCTTTCACTCTGTCCTGGACAGTTGGCGTTTTGCCAGCTCAACCCAGGACAGAGGGATTCTGTAACTTTTCTTTAGGTGAATTTGGTCTTAATATTAAAAGATAAAAAGCAAAATTTCTTTTACATACTTTACTGAAACTAGTGGAATAAGTAAAGACTAAAAACCGCAAATGAATATTCCAAGGATTTTGGAACCAGCATCACAAGGTTAACAAAGCAATAGGATAGTTTCATAAAATGTCCCTGAGCATTAACATTGATTTTTGTTGATTTATGTTGAACAAGTTTTAATTTACTTCCCCAAATCAAAATTACAGAATCAACTTTGTCAGAATTTTTATATCCTCATATTCTATTTTTTATCAATCATCACATTTCCTCTCCATTTCATATTCTTATACTGCTTTTCAAAGCACTCCTCTTTCACCTATAGCCTCACAGGTTTTATCTTCCCCTCCATGAAAGATAGCAATATTCACAGCCACAGCATTCTTCTATTCCTATCTCTATGATAAGGCTTTTTCTCTACATAACCTCTCCCTGAGTATTTTTCACTGTCACTTCTCTTCCTTATTTCCAACTTCAGTTTTCTCAGTGCAGTGAGCAATTCTTAATTCCTTCCTTGTATCTGATCTTTCAGCACTTTTCTCTTTGTGTCTTGAATACTCTGCATATCTTTTTAGTCTATTTGTCTTCTACTGTCAGCTTGTGTGTGCTTTGTCCCCTTTTTCCTTCACATGGAATTATGTGCCTGCACTGTAGTGTCCTTCTTCAAAACCAGTTCTTCTGTTATTGCTTCCTCATTTTCTGACACATCATTCCCCAAAGAAGAGCATCAGTACATTCTTCTGATGAAGTAGTGTGACATTTCATCATCTTTATTTCTCTAAGCCTCCATCTGTTTCCCCCTTCTCCTTGTCTGTGTCATTCTAATGGACACAGCCAGCTCTCTGAGGCATGGTAAAAATACTTAGGAAACACTTCATGACACAAGTGAAAATCTATACAGTTTTCAAAAAAAAAGATTTTAAAATTTTTTGTTTCAGTTTTATGATGAAAATGGCACAGTTAGTAAATCAGGTCTACTATTGCCAATAAAATAATCAAATTTAAGATACATAATGTATAAATCATCTGCTAAGAACTTTTTCTATTTAAGCTTTACATAATCTTTCTTTTTTTTTAATTATTTTTTTAGGTAACATAGGAGTTGTCATGAACTCTATCAATATTCAAATTTTCCTTGAAAAATATTAAGTACATTGTCTTGTGCATTGATGCTATTTTTCAAACTAGTTCTCAGTATTGTGGATGGATAGCATGCTAAAATGGATTGTTTCAATAAAGTATCTACAAAATCCACTACTTTTATGATGACCTTATTTGGCTTCTATTGGCGGCTAACTATGAATTTGGTGGCTTGCTAATTGTTTATTGTTTGCTCCTGAGCTATACTTATAACAAATCATATCAGCAAAATAATACCTGTTTGGAATAAAAACAATGCAAAATTCTTTAATCTTGTAGCTTATTTAATATTTCCTTAGTACAGTGAACACATTGCAAATACTGTCTTCTCTTTTTTGCTTTGAAGAACATATCTGTATTTTTAATCTCAGATATTGACTCCCCATACCACTCTCATGTTACCCTCCTCTTCCCCCATATATTTATAATTATCAGTACAATATTTCTCCTGTTGGTGTTTTAGGTTTGGGGGTATTGTTTTAGTTTGATTTTTGTTGGTGGTGGTGTTATTTTATAGTTGTTTTTGGGAGGGGGGGGGGTTGGGAGGGCAATTTGAGTTTGGGGTTTTTTCTTTTGTTAGCAGGATTTTCAGTACAATGTGCAAACATCATTCCACAGACTACAGAACACGTAGATGAAGTTAATATTCCCCAGTTGTAATTTCCAATTATAATATGAGGGGTGATCCCTTTGAAAAAGAAAAGATAATTAAAATCAGACACTTCTAATGATTAAGAAATGAAAAAAAAAACCAACAAACTCACCCAAATCTGTTCCTGAAGTACCAGAGCAGAAGCAGTTAAAGCAGTTAAACTTATCACACATAACTGTTTTTCATTGTCCAGATGAGTGAAAAAATTGTCAAAAAAGTTTTAAAAATGCCTTAACTAAATACTGAAGTTCTAATTTATAAATATTTATAAAGATACTGCAAATTACCTTCAGGAATCAATAATATCATCTCAATCTTTACTATGGCAGCAATTGATAATAGTAGCAATTATTTATATTTCGACAACCACATGGGCATACAGTATTAAAGGTCACTACAAATTTACAATTAGTGAAGCAACTTATCAACAGTATAATAGCAGGTGTACTTCTGACAGATTTCTTATATTGCTATATAGAATTGGTATCAAATTAAGTTCTTTTTCAGACGATAAGTTGCCATTACAGTTTCTTGGGTTTCGTACTTATCAATGGTATCTCAAGATGGTTTTGGTTTCTAGGCACCCAGCTGTACTTCAAAGATGCCAGCTATGATTTTCAAAGATGTTTCTCGTTCCCAGTCCCAGTTCCCAGGCTCGCAGCTCCCACGCTGGCAGACAATTTCTGCCAGTATGTGGCAGAAATTAAAACTGTTGATATTTTTGGTCGGTGTTTGGCCAGCCATCTGGACAAAGTTTATATCTTCCCTACCTTGTTGCTAGTAATGAGCATAGATAAAGGAGAAACTTCACCCTTGAAGACAGGGCTAACTATAAACTAAAAATATTTGGCCTCTTTTAATTGGCTAGTTGCATTTAGAGGTTGTTTGAAGGAGAAACTGAGGGAGAAGAGGAAGGCTATCCCCTAGACCCAAATAACTGAAGCCCTCTGGACAATTATGCACATGCTCAGGGACATTCAAATGCCCACGCACATGCACAGACAGAAAGCTGTTATATAACAAGCGGGTGGAGCTAGTGTCCTAGTTGAGCAGGAGGGACCAGTTGACACTGTGTTGGGGTGATCAAAGCTGTGCATTCTACCCCCTCTATTCATTCCCCAAGGACAGTGGGCCATTAGCAGCAGCTGCCCAGGGAGTCATTAGCACCTCCACACTCAGCCTGAGGGGGCGGAGCTGCTAATGACCCATCAACAGTTCAACAATACCGCCTGGCTCCCAGAGTTAATCACCCATTGTGTGATTCCCAGACCAGGGGGAGGGACTGGGTGCTCCCTGAGGGTACATAAGTGGTGGGTAAGAAGACTTTAGAACTTCTCGTTGGATCCAGAGGAGAAGCAGGACCTCAACAGGAGGAGATCACCCCTCTTGCCCAGACCACAGCCCTTGCCTGCACCAACAGGTTTTTTCATTTCCTTTTGCTCTGGACTTGGGGGAGCCACAGGGGTCTCAGCACAAAGGTAAACAAACCCCTTTGGGTTTGTGCCCCAGGACACTGGGTTATACTGCTGGGGTTTTGTGAGTTGAAAGCAATTTCCCTTTTGTGTCAGTGTTTTTATTGTAATATTATTATTAAATTTTAGGTCTGACTTATACTCTCTCTCTCGTGATGAGTTCATTTCCTCTGCTGGTTCGCCTTTAAACCAGCCCATCTTTTGGCGCCCAAAGTGGGGCCATGAGAGAGAAGTCAGAATTACAATTTTATTTTGTGTATTTGGATACAGAAACTCCCTGACTACCATGTTGCTTGATGTATTCATGTGGATGGTGTATCTGGGCCTGTTCATATTTCGAAACATGGGGAACCATTTGCCTATTTTGATGCTCTCTTTAATATTAGGGAGAAGGATCAAAATTGCTTTATTAATATACTATGTTTATGTTGTCATAACATCAGAAGCAGTGAATTTCATTGTGAATGTATATTCAGTCTGGTTTGCCTGTCCTGGTTTGGGTTGCTACCTCTGGGGTCTCATTAAAAATAGCACTCAGCCTGTGGGGAAAACAGGCAGAGATGGTTACTTCCACCTTTTCACCTCTGCTACAACAATCATTGAAAATATTGAGCTTCCTTTTGATGTTAGGGACAGCATAATCCTACTGTTAGTGCTGTTAGTGTTGCTTTGTCTCCTCTGTACTGTATACACCATGTTTAGGGTCAGAACTGGGCTTTCTAAGGAGGCTTGCTGGAGGCCTGCCCTGGGAGCGGATGATGTTGAGTGGCATGGGAAGGGGGAAGATATGGGCCAGTATTTGGAGACCTTCTCTCCTCAAATGGTCTGGAAATTCACCCTGGAACAACTGCAGGACCCTGCCAAAATGCTAAGCTATGTGAAAGGAAGATGCTCTTGCAGTCCCAGAGATGTGAAGCTCACAGCAACCTGCTGGGCCCTGGCCACTGCCTACCGCACACTGCTTGTTGTGGTACAGCATCATCAGGAGGAGGAGAAAAGCAGCAAATCCACACGCACCATGTCCACTCAAACCACGTCTGAGCCAGAGAGGAAAAGAAATACACCAACCAGCACCATGCCCACCCAAACCGTGGCCGAACCCGAGAGGAAAGGGAAACACATCAACCAGCACCATGCCCACCCAAACCGTGGCCGAACCCGAGAGGAAAGGGAAACACATCAACCAGCACCATGCCCACCCAAACCGTGGCCGAACCCGAGAGGAAAGGGAAACACATCAACCAGCACCATGCCCACCCAAACCGTGGCCGAACCCGAGAGGAAAGGGAAACACATCAACCAGCACCATGCCCACACAAACCGTGGCCGAACCCGAGAGGAAAGGGAAACACATCAACCAGCACCATGCCCACACAAACCATGGAGGAGCCAGAAGGACAACAGAAACTGATAGCAGTTGCCCCTGTCCAGAAAAGAAAATCAAAGACCAAATCAGTTCGTATAGTGAATGACGAGGAAGAGTCAGGACCTTCACCTCAAGCAGAAGAAATGGAGCCAAAAATAATCACCCGGTCCCTATCCCTGAGAGAGTTGTGTGAGCTCTGGAGAGAGTTCACACGACAGGCAAATGAGTCCATCTTGACCTGGCTGCTTCGAATCTGGGATGCGGCAACCAATGATACAATTCTAGATGGGAGTGAGGCAAGGCAGCTGGGATCCCTGTCTCGAGATGTGGTCATTGATCAGGGCATTGGAAAGAGACAGGAAACTCTCAGCCTCTGGCGGTGACTGTTGTCAAGCATGAGGGAGAGATATCTTTGTAAGGAGGACCTCCACGTGCAGCAAGGACAGTGGAACAAGATGGAACAAGGTATCTGGTGCTTAAGGGAATTAGCCGTACTGGAGATAATCTTTTCAGAGGATGAGAGATTCCCTAAAAGTCCAGATGGTGTCCAGTGCACATCCCAGATGTGGTTAAAATTTGCACAACTTGGGCCAGAAATGTATTCTCGCTACCTTGCAACATTGCAGTGGAGAGAGAGAGAAGACAAGGTGGGCGCACTGGTCAGTAAACTCAAGATTTATGAAGACACTGTCACTGCTCCATTACGAGCCCACGTCTCAGCTGTGGAAACAAAACTGGCTGAACTGGAAGAGAAGATTAAGGAAGGACTCTTCCATATCTCTCCAGAACAAACGAGAGTCTCTGACATCAGAAGCAGGCGTCTTCCGACTAAGGAGAAAGGGTACACTCCACGTGGCAATCTGTGGTTTTACCTCCATGAGCATGGAGAAGATATGAGGAAGTGGGATGGGAAACCCACCTCTTTCTTAGCAGCTCGGGTACATGAATTGCAAAGAGGCACAACTAACACAGGGAATTCTTCAAGGTTGAAGGCTGTTCCAGTCTCTCGTGGGCAAGGCTCCAGACAGTATAGGAATGATGATGTTATGCCCGATCCTCTTGAAGGAACCTCCCGGTCATATTCACAGGGAGAGAGCAGTGAATACCATGACCAGAACTAGGGGGGCCCTGCCTCTAGCCAGGTAGAGGAGAGGGACAATCGGGTTTATTGGACTGTGTGGATTCGGTGGCCTGGCACATCAGACCCACAGAAATACAAAGCTTTAGTGGACACTGGTGCACAATGCACATTGATGCCATCAGGATACGTTGGGGCAGAATCCATCTCTATTTCTGGGGTGACAGGGGGATCCCAACAGCTGACTGTACTGGAAGCTGAAGTCAGCTTGACAGGGAAGGAATGGCATAGACACCCCATTGTGACTGGTCCAGAAGCCCCATGTATCCTTGGCAGAGACTACCTGAGGAATGGGTATTTCAAAGACCCAGAGGGACTGCGTTGGGCCTTTGGCATAGCTGCTGTGGAGACAGAGGAAATCAGACAGCTGAGCACCTTGCCTGGCCTCTCAGAGGACCCTTCTGCTGTAGGACTGCTGAAAGTTGAAGAACAATTGGTACCGCTGGCCACAGCCACAGTGCACCGTCGGCAATACCGCACTGACCGAGACTCTGTGACCCCCATACACAATATGATTCGTGAGCTGGAGAGCCAAGGGGTGGTCAGCAAGACTCACTCTCCCTTTAATAGCCCCATATGGCCAGTACGAAAGTCCAGTGGAGAGTGGAGGCTGACGGTGGATTACCATGGCCTCAATGAGGTCACACCCCCCCTGAGTGCCGCTGTGCCAGACATGCTGAAGCTTCAGTATGAGCTGGAGTCCAAGGCAGCCAAGTGGTATGCCACCATCGACATTGTCAATGCCTTTTTCTCCATTCCGTTGGCAGCAGAGTGCAGGCCGCAGTTTGCTTTCACCTGGAAGGGGGTGCAGTACACCTGAAATCGACTGCCCCAGGGGTGGAAACACAGTCCCACCATTTGCCATGGACTGATCCAGACTGCACTGGAAAAGGGTGAGGCTCCAGAACATCAACAGTACATCGATGACATCATTGTATGGGGGAACACAGCAGGGGAAGTTTTTGAGAAAGGAAAGAAGATAATCCATATTCTTCTAAGAGCTGGTTTTGCCATTAAACGAAGTAAGGTCAAGGGACCTGCTCAGGAAATTCAGTTCCTAGGAGTGAAGTGGCAAGACGGGCGTTGCTAGATTCCAACAGAGGTGATCAACAAAATAGCAGCTATGTCCCCACCGACCAGCAAGAAGGAAACTCAGGCTTTCCTAGGCGCCATGGGCTTTTGAAGGATGCATATCCCTGAGTACAGTCAGATTGTAAGCCCTCTCTACCTTGTGACATGGAAGAAAAATGATTTCCAGTGGGGCCCTGAACAACAACAAGCCTTTGAGCAGATTAAACAGGAGATTACCCATGCAGTAGCCCTTGGGCCAGTTAGGACAGGACAGAATGTGAAGAATGTGCTCTACACTGCAGTCAGGGAGAATGGCCCATCCTGGAGCCTCTGGCAGAAAGTACCTGGGGAGACTCGAGGACGACTGCTGGGATTCTGGAGTCGGGGATACAAAGGATGTGAAGCCAGCTATACCCCAACTGAGAAAGAGATCCTGGCAGCTTATGAAGGAGTTCGAGCTGCCTCAGAAGTGATTGGCGCTGAGGCACAGCTCATCCTGGCACCCCGACTACCAGTGTTGAGCTGGATTTTCAAAAGAAAAGCTCCTTCTACCCATCATGCCACTGATGCCACATGGAGTAAGTGGATCGCTCTGATTACGCAGCGAACCCGGATAAGGAATCCTAATCGCCCTGGGATTTTGGAAATTATGACCAACTGGCCAGAAGGTGACAGTTTTGGATTGTCCTCTGAAGAAGAAGAGCAGGTGACACGAGCTGAGGAGGCCCCCCCATATAACCAGCTACCAGAAGAGGAGAAGCGATATGCTCTCTTCACAGATGGCTCCTGCCGCATTGTAGGGACAGGCCAGAAATGGAAAGCAGCTGTATGGAGTCCGACATGGCAAGTTGCAGAAGTGACTGAAGGACAGGGTGGATCAAGTCAGGTTGCAGAGCTGAAAGCTGTTCAGCTGGCCTTGGATATCGCTGAACGAGAGAAGTGGCCGAGACTCTACCTTTACACTGACTCGTGGATGGTGTCCAATGCTCTGTGGGGATGGCTGGAGCGCTGGAGAAAGGCCGGCTGGCAGCGCAAAGGGAAACCCATCTGGGCGGCTGAGATGTGGCAGGACATCGCTGCCTGGGTAGAGAAGCTGAGTGTGAAGGTCCGTCACGTAGATGCTCATGTACCCAAAAGCCGGGCTAATGAGGAGCATCGTAACAACGAGCAGGTGGATCGAGCTGCCAGGATTGAAGTTTCTCAGGTAGATCTGGATTGGCAGCACAAGGGAGAGTTGTTTCTAGCCCGATGGGTCCATGATGCCTCTGGTCATCAAGGCAAAGATGCGACATACAGATGGGCTCGTGACCGAGGGGTGGATCTAACCATGGACAGTGTCTCACAGGTTATCCATGACTGTGACACATGTGCTGCCATCAAGCAGGCCAAGCGGGTGAAGCCTCTATGGTATGGTGGACAGTGGTCGAAATACAGGTATGGGGAGGCCTAGCAAGTTGACTACATCACACTTCCCCAAACACGCCAAGGCAAGCGCAACATGCTGACCATGGTAGAGGTAACCACTGGATGGCTGGAGACATACCCCGTATCTCACGCCACTGCCCGGAATACCATCCTGGGCCTTGAGAAACAAGTACTGTGGAGACACGGCACCCCAGAGAGAATAGAGTCTGACAACGGCACCCACTTCAAGAACAGCCTCATAGACACCTGGGCCAGAGAGCACGGCATTGAGTGGGTGTATCATATACCCTACCATGCTCCAGCTGCTGGGAAAGTTGAGTGATGTAATGGACTGCTAAAAACCACCTTGAAGGCGTTGGGTGGGGGAACTTTCAAACACTGGGAGCTGCATTTGGCAAAGGCCACCTGGTTGGTCAACACCCGGGGCTCCATCAATCGAGCTGGCCCTGCCCAATCAGAACTCTTGAATATTGTAGATGGAGATAAAGTCCCTGTGGTCCATATGAGAGGTATGTTAGGAAAGACTGTTTGGGTTAGTACCACCTCAAACAGAGGCAAACCCATCCGAGGGATTATTTTTGCTCAAGGACCTGGTTGCACTTGGTGGGTAATGCAAAAAGATGGAGAAACACGTTGTGTACCACAAGGGGACCTAATTTTGAGTGAGAAGAGTTTGTGATGTTTCATTGTATATATGTATATATAGGTAAAAGGGGAATTAAATTTGGGAATTGCTAGATGGTGTAGAATAAGGGGTGGATAATGTCCTAGTTGAGCAGGAGGGACAGCTGACACTGTGTTGGGGTGATCAAAGCTGTGCATTCTACCCCCTCTATTCATTCCCCAAGGACAGTGGGCCATTAGCAGCAGCTGCCCAGGGAGTCATTATCACCTCCACACTCAGCCTGAGGGGGCGGAGCTGCTAATGGGCCATCAACACTTCAATACCCCCTGGCTCCCAGAGTTAATCACCCATTGTGTGAGTCCCCGCCGAGGGGGAGGGACTGGGTGCTCCCTGAGGGTACATAAGTGGTGGGTAAGAAGACTTTGGAACTTCTCGTTGGATCCAGAATAGCAGCAAGACCTCAACAGGAGGAGATCACCCCTCTTGCCCAGACCACAGCCCTCGCCTGCACCAACAGGTTTTTCATTTTCTTTTGCTCTGGACTTGAGGGAGCCACAGGGGTCTCAGCACAAAGGTAAACAAACCCCCTTGGGTTTGTGCCCCAGGACACTGAGTTATACTGCTGGGGTTTTGTGAGTTGAAAGCAATTTCCCTTCTGTGTCAGTGTTTTTATTGTAATATTATTATTAAATTTTAGGTCTGACTTATAATCTCTCTCTCGTAGTAAGTTCATTTCCTCTGCTGGTTTGCCTTTAAACCAGCACATCTAGCGACTCCAGCCTGGGCAGTATTGGGGCGGTATGGGACACCCCTGTCCCATCAGACATCTCTGGCCACCGGTATTTTAAGGGCAGATGACTATTGCGCAGGCTGGCTTGCTTGCCATGCGGGAAAAAACGTGCATTTTCAAATAACGGGAACACCTGTTGCTGTGGTGAGCCAGCTAGTGCACTTGGTCTTGGCTTTCTCCTCTGGAAAATCTAAATATGTGCGTAGGTAAGACATTACTGTCGGCAACTCCCCTTGGTGAGTAGGGGGATGTTTGTGTGCCTGGGTTTATTGCTTTTTGAGGTTTTATTTTTCCTTCCTTGTGCTTCCTCCTCCTTTTCCACCATAAAACCCCTGTCACTTAGCAACCTCTGGTAATAAAAATGCTGGTTTGTGAAACAGCGTGTCTGTTTCACTTTCTGGCATCCTTTTGAACCCACCCTAATACACAGTACTTTTCAGCAGACATTTTATTCTGTTGAGTAATTTTCTGCTTCTAATCAGGCCATCTTCCTGGCTGCTCACATCAACGGTTAAGTTCTCCATCTCTGCTGAAAATAAGTGGAAATTTGACAGCTACACCAAGAATATTAAATGCAGTTGTTTGTGAACCTGGATCAGGGCCTAGTTGAAAGAAAACCAACTACTCCTATGCAGTAAAAGTATTTGAAATCACTCTCATTCAAATATGAAAATAAAACTCCAAACATCAAAAAACTGAAAAGGTATGCAGTTGGGGTTTTTTGTTTGTTTTTTTGTTTGGTTTTGGTTTTTGGTTTTTTTTTTTTTTTAATCTAGTTTGTGGGAAGTGTTATTTCTATGGACAATTATGGTACAAGTTTTTGCTCTGTCAGTAAGCATTATCCCATCACCAGAATACTTTTACAGTCAGTTCTAAAAGCTCTGAGGCCATTATATAATGTCAATATATAGAATCATAAATTTATAGATTCCCTTAGGTTGGAAGGGACCCTTAAGGATCACTGAGGCCAGCTCTCTACTCCTCACAGGACTACCTAAAACTAAATCATATGACTAAGTGCATCATTCAGATGTTCCTTGAACAGAAAAGGGCAAACTTATTTTTGCCTTTTCTATCGAAATTCTACTATTTGTGCTTCTTCAGAAGTACACTTAAGTGAAATGAAATTCTTACATGACTGACTATATGTCTTGCTCATATATTCAAGACTTGACATTCAGATGGAAGTTTTAACTAAGTCAGTGTGTTAGAGCCTTTGTGTTGTCTTTCTTTTGTTTCTGCAGTAATGCCCGTATAGCATGCAGTGTAACTGACTACATAAAGCCTACTTGGAATTATAAGCTGCGTCTTAACTCAAGGTAGATGCAGTCATATCCTGGCAGTCCAGTTCTTGAGTTGTTTGATAAGATTTTCTTAAATGCATTAATCATGCACTAATCTGTCCTTAGGGAAGAAACAAGGAGATGGATACTTCAGCCCTGAGGTACTATAGAAATTTGAAGCTGAGCAGATACGTGCTTAGTTCTCTTAACCATCTCCTGGCTAGTCTACTGGCTAAATAATAAAAGGCTAGGGAACAATCTCTGCCTGCAAAAGAGGTATCATACACAGTTTCTTGTAAAAAGTGATTAGACTTAATCCACTATATATCAAAAGTATATTGGGATAAAATTTTCAGGGCAGCTAGTGATTAAACTTAAGAATATTTTCATAACCTGTAGGTCAAAATTATTATTCTGATTATATATACATATAAAATTATTTTTATATATTTACTAATATTTTTTGGCAACAAAGAGAAACTATACTGCATTTTTTAGAAATAGTAAGAATCACTCTACTAAGAAACTTCAGGGCTATGCAAATTAAAGTGTGCATAA
The DNA here is from genome assembly GCF_047495875.1 of Pithys albifrons albifrons. Lineage (NCBI taxonomy): Eukaryota > Metazoa > Chordata > Aves > Passeriformes > Thamnophilidae > Pithys > Pithys albifrons. The sequence continues at coordinate 41,445,068 of NC_092458.1, forward strand.
ACAAAATGTTAAATTCTTAAAGTCATGGTATATTAATATATATGGAAATAGTAGACCCAGACTTGAACAGTCCATCTATTTTGTTGATATTTTATGAACAGGTTGTATGACACTATGTTGAAAAATATTTAGTAGTATGTGAGATGGAAACACACATTCTCCTCATTACCAGATTTTTAAAGTAATTTGTCTTGTTTGTTCTTTCATCTAAAATTACCCAGGTGTGTTTTAAAGGTGTAGCCTTTATTTTATTTAAACATTTAATTATGTCTTTTATGATTGATGCAATTAATTATAGTTATTGCTATTATGGTTGTTTACAAGTGTAATATATATGTAAATTTAATTCTGAATTATTCATCTTGTTAAATTTGATTTTTCTGGTAAGCATTGAGACAAATAGTGTCTTTTATGGTTGGATTGTTTTCCTGTTTTACACACAGATGTGCTATTATTTTATTGATTTTTCTTAATTTTCTGAATAAATACCCCTAACGAAAACAGCAATAATGACTGAAATAGATCTGAAATACCTACAGAAACAAAAAACAATCTTAATAAAGGGTTGGTTCCAAAATCTGAAGCAATCCATCTAATGGAAACCTGAGTTCTCTTACCTTTGCTTTATACTAGAGGCCCTCTAGAATAAGCAAAGAATACCAAACCAAAGAACAGCACCTGTTCACTCCCTAGTAATTGTACAAATGGAAGTGAGAAGTTCATTCGCATTTCAGGTAGCTATATTTACTGTCAGGCCACAAAACTAGATTTTCTCTGTGGCATTTTCCCTGCAGGGATGGCTTCTGTGAGAAGACACTAGATGATGTTCCCTGTAGGGCAGAGCCAGTTTTAATCATCTCCAAGTTGGACTTGTAGCTGACCAAAGCTGAGCCCATCAGCGCTGCTTCTGGCATCTCTGTGATAACATATTTAAGAAAGCACAAAAAAAAAAGAAAAAAACCCCAAACAAACATATATAAGAAAGAGCTGTGCAGCAGCTGGGAGAGAAAACAGTAAGAAAATGAACAACTCTGAAGACTCCAAAGTCAGTGAATAAGGGAGAAGAGATGCTCCGGGTGCGGGAGCAGATTCCCGTGGAGAAGGCTATGGTGATGTAGGTTGTCTCCCTGTAGTCAATGGAGGACCACAGTGGAGCAAATATCCACCTGCAGTCCATGGAGGACACTGTGGCTTTCTGGCAGGACCTGTGACCCCATGGGGAACCCAGCTGAAGCGATCCATTGCAGACTGTTGTGGGGAAGTTTCCTACTGGGCGTAGGTAAGGGAGATTGGCCCCTGCTTCTTGAAGCCCCTAGGCATGCTGTGACAATCGACAAAGCAAGGACACGACCAGGAGTGAAGGTGAAACAGGAGCAATTTATTGGGGTAGAGTACTCACTTATATAGGGTAGATGAGGGAAGCTTCAAGAAAAAGGGGTGATTCCCGATCCCCATTAGACAACAAAGGGATCAAGAAATGCACCAATCAGAACATGGGGATAACAGCCAATAGGAGAACATATTTAACGACCAATAAGAAACCAGATAAATCAGCCAATAAGGAATCACAATAAACAAAATGGCTGGAAAAATGCCCTGGGGTTTATGGGAAGAAGAAACTGGGAGGGAGAATGACTAAGGGAAAAGTATAATAGGACAACATAATAAATTTATTTAAACTATGTCATAATGGGAAAACATCCTTAAACAGCCACATTATTATTCTTGCCTTCATTCCTGGGCGCCATGACCTTCAGCTCTGTTATCATCATAGATCCACCTCAGGATAGTCCTATTATTGTCCCTCTGGGCAATGTTCCCTGGCTCTGGGTCCTCATCACAGATCCATCTCCTGAAGTGACTTTTCCACTGAATATGTCCCTTGTATTCTCCCACTCTCCATGCTGGAGTGGTTTTTGAAGAACTTCAGCTTGTGGGAAGGATACATTTTGGAGCAATTTGTGAAAGGCTGTGTCCCAAGTGATGGATTCCATTCTGGATCAGGGGAAGAGTGTGAGAAGGAAGGAGCAGCAGAGAGGAAGTGCTATGACTTGACTTCAGTCCTCATTCTCCATCTTTTTGTGCCACTTCGGGAGATTGGGAGAGTCATGAGTGAAGCTAAGTCTGAGAAAAAAGTGATGGAAAGGTGTTTTCAGATTTGTTTTCTAATTAAATGGTGAAAAATTAAATTATTATTTCCTAAATTGAGTCAGTTTTGTCCATAATGTTAATTGGTGAGTGATCTCCTGGTCCTTGTCTTTAGCCAAGAGATTTTCATCATATTTTCTTCCCCTATCTTCATAAAGAAAGGGAGTAATAGAATGGCTTTGTGGGTCTCCCTCACAGTGAAGGGAATAAAGTACAAAAAAATGTTAGAAAGAATGTCTCCAGTTTTCTAAAGTAAAAAAAAAAAAAAAAACAAACAAAAAAAACAAAGACCAAAAACACAAGCCCAACATTACTGGGTTTTATTTTAGAGAATGAATTGTTGATAAAAGAAGATACAAATCCAAACCAACAGAGTGATTCCTGAAAAAAAAAAAAAAAGACATATCTGGCTATTAGGAAGTTTAAATATGAGAATATATGAAGTTAGATGGGCATAAAATAAAATAGCCAATGTGAAGACAGAGATAATACCTTTCATTGTGTAAGAGAATCAGAGACAAGAATCTGTGAAAACTTGAGACTGATTTTGTAATGAAAATACTTTTTTTAAAAAAAAGGTCAATAATTGCAAAGCAGTGTACAGGAGACAACTTCATTAAACACATACATATCTGATATATTCAAGTGATAGAACACTTAATTTTACAGAATCCCGGAATGACAAAATGTCTGAGGTTAGAAGTGACCCTCTGGTCCCAATTCCCATCTTAAGCAGGACCACACAGATTTATATCCAGATGAATTTTTAATATCCCAAGGGTGGAGACTGCATAATCTTTAGACGGAATCTGTTCCACTGTTCAACCACCGTAATAGTGGAAAAAAATGCGTTTTCTTTCATGTGCAACTACTAACAGTCTCTGTGGGAAATATAAGGAGTACACTTCTTTGTGCATGTTCTTTGAGGAATGAGAACTACACTAACTGTGGCTTTGACAGAAAAGACAGTAACTGCATAATATTGTTTATTGTGGTGTTGCAAACATTAGAGGGCCTATGAATCACTAAAAGAGAACATGAGGAAGGAAAACTACTGACTAAAAAGGCATCTATTTCATGTACTAGACATTTGGGGCCTAAAATTAGACTATGTTTTATCCTACATAGACAGTTAAAACTGTAGAAAGTTTGACTGGATGAGAATGGTCCCAGTTTTTCACAGAAATATATGTCAGTATGAAAAGAATTTTCTGATTAATATGTCCAATACAGCAGAGATACAGTAAATATTTACATATTCTTTGCTCCTGCCCCCCAGTCTTTCTCAATCTAAATCAGGTGAAGTTTGTCTTCTTGCCTGCACAGTCCCAAGAAACTGCTTTATATAATTGTATATATAACCTTCCCCCCAAAAAAGGGGTGGACATTCAGTGTTGAGGTGTTTTGTCTTCCCAAGTCATTGTCACCCTGTGAAGGAGCCCAGCTCTCCCGGGCGGGGGTGAACACCTGCCTAATGATTAGCAGGGCTGAATGAATTCCTTGTTTTCTTTTGCTTGCACACATGGCTTTTTGTTTTACTTATTGAACTGTCTTTTTCTCGAGTAATAGATTTTCTCACTTTTACTCTTCAGATCCTCTGCCCCATCCCCCTGGGGAAGAGTGAGCAAGTGGCAGGGTGGGGCTTAGTTGCCAGATGGGGTTATAGCATAACATGGTGTCTTTAGGTTTCAAGGTCAAAGAGCAGTGTATGTTCCTCCTTTATTAGCAGTACTGACTGTGCTACAATTAAAAATCTCAGTGCTGCCCATGAAATGTCTTTTTTTAGTTGAGTTTTCTGCAGATGCAGCTTTCTTCTTTTGAAAAGCTAGTATTCTTACAGAAAAGATTTCTTGTTGAAATCTGTCATCTACTAAAAGTGGAAAATTTCAGTGTGCTGCTCATATAACAAGCAAAATATGCACTATGGAAAGTAACTTGCTTTAAATGTGCACCAAGAACAACAGAGTTCAATGTTCCAAATGCACACATCTTCATATTATACAAAAAATGTCAATTTTCCAAATATCAGATTTTTGTTTCCATATTATGTTAAGATTGCAAGAGATCTATGTGAGCTTCTGAGGCTAGAAGGAGCATTACAGGCTCTATTTATTCATAATACCACAGTTTGTTGCCTGTTATTAAAAGAACATGGAAAAATAAAGGAAAATGAGTTCTAACAGCAGGCAACAGAGCACATACATGACATTTGTACAGAAGATTAAATAGCTAGCAACTAATTGTGTTAAGTCCTAGTGTTGTTTCTGAATAAAATCTTAAAGTTAGAAGGATACAAAAATGTTCTGCTATAAAACATATCCTGCTGTATTCAGCATTGGTATCGCCTAACCTGAAGTGCTGTGTGCAGTCCTGGGCCCCACAGTTTAAGAAGGCTATGAAGGTCCTTGAATGAAACAAAGCTGTTGAAAGGGCTGAAAGTAATGTTCCATGAAGAACAGCTAAGGGACTCTGCCTTTGTTTAGTGTGGAGAAAAGGAGGCTCAAGGGACCTCATTGGTCTCTACAGCTTCCAGAGAAGGGGAAGTGGAGAGGGAGGTGCTGATCTCTTCTTCCTGGTATACAGTGGAGTGACACATGGAAATGGTACAAAGGTGCGCCAGGGGACACTCAGTGTTGACCAAACAGGCTACCTAAAGAGGTGGTTGATACCTCAATCTTGTCAGTGTTTAAGTGGCATTTGGACGATGCCTTTAACAATGTGCTTTAACTTTTGTTCAGCCCTGACTTGTCATAGACTTGGCCTATTTTAGGTCCCTTCCAACTGAAATCTATTCTATTCTATTCTATTCTATTCTATTCTATTCTATTCTATTCTATTCTATTCTATTCTATTCTATAGGGATATCAGCATTTTTGGATATCTAAATGGAGGGCAGTAAAATTCATGGACTACATCACAAGTATAGTTATTTTAAATAATTATTTTGAAGTAGATACCCTCTCAAGGTTGTCAGATTCAACACAGCTCACTTGAATAGAGAAGAAACACCACACTTTAGAAAAGGATGTTTTCAAAACCGCATGTTAAAAATCACATAGCAAAGGTGTTTGTAATTATTCATCTCATGCCTTGAGAGACCACAGAAACAGGACTCCAAGCCAACCTAGTGTAGGATAAGATAAAAAGTGAAGGTCCTTTAATTTCCAGGCCTAAGGCCAACAGGAATACATATAGATGTGCATGCCAAACACTGATTTCCATGCTTTTTATAATAATGTCCCCTGTTTACCCATCCCTCCGTCCTGCCTCGTCCCACCCCTGGCAGACCCCATCAGGAATTGAGTCTGGGGGAGAGTGAGACCCCCTCTTCATCATCCTTCTCTTTTTCATTGTACATGGGTATCTTGTAGGCTTCCAGTCTTCTGAGCTTCGAGGTCAGTGTGCCCAAGTTTATGTCTCATGGTGCAGGTTTTGAGATATTATTCAGCCTTCTACCTTGGAAAGAAGTCTAGGCAACTACAGGGATTTTGAGGGATAGATATGGGGTAGGGGTTAGTGTGCATAACATTGAACTTAAACTACTAGAAATATTAACACACTAAAATATACATTTTACTACATTTGCTTCTAAAATCTATAAAAAGAAAAATTAAAAAAAACAAACAAAAAAACCCTTAGGTATCACATCCATCATGCACTGATGTTATTGAGTCCTGCTAGAAATTTTGAAAAGTTTAATTAATATAGAGAGGCATAATTTAATTTCACTTGAAGGTACTCAGATTTAATTGCAAAAAATCTTGTAAAGATTAAATTACTGTCTTAGTTTGAGGGAAACTGACGATTCCTCCTCAATAAACACATCACCCCTTATCAAATTTAGGAAAAACCCCTGTTCTTGACTACTATATATAGATACAGATATAACTATGAACAGACCAGAGCAAACTACTCCCCCAGCACCAAAAAACAACCCCTAAAAACTGTAGGTTTCTCCTGGTGCAATTATATTTATGGACAGTGTCAGTGTCACACCTCAGCTGGCTGTGAGGTGAATCCTCAGTCTTTTCCCACCAAGACAGAGACAAGGGGAGTGTATGACTTACATGGCGCACGATGGAGCCTTTTCAGTGGGGGGAAAGAGCAGACTCTCTCTCTCCTTGTCCTTTGTTCAAAAGAAGGAAACAACTGGGAGTTGAGGAGTGACGGTAATTCCTAGAAATCTCCTTGCAGTCAAAGTTGGTCCCCAGGAAAAAAAGGGCTGCAGTTTGTCCCAAAGCGGCTGTAACCCTACTCTCTCTCTCTCTGAAGTTCAGGGTGCCCAGAGATGGAGGGAGGAAGGCAAAGAGCAAAGACAGAAGGAGCTGTCACCACCTGAGCAAAACAGTGGCTTTCCCCAGAAGCTCCCCAAAACCAAGTGAAGCCAGTGATGCCCAGAAAGTTGTAATAAAACTGTTTAGAGACAGAGTTTTAGTCCATAAACAGCAAGGTATTTATTATAGCAACGTTGCGGAGATTCCCGGTTAGCACCGGACACAGGGCTCCAAAGTAATCAGTGTAAAGTCAGGGTATTTAGACAATTTCTGTGAGAGATTACAACATTTCTACATAAATATTCATATTATTGCAACACTTAATTATAATATTGCAACTCATGATTACAATATTCATAGCAGGCAGAGTCCAGGTGGTGTCAGGGGCAGAGTCCTTTCTTTGGGGAATATTATGGTGGTAGATCCTGTTACTTCATCTGGTAGTGGCCGTATTTCTGCTCCTCATCTTCAGTGAACTTTTCAACTCCTGCTGGTTTTTGCTGACTTCGGGGTGGGTTGTGCAAGAGTTCTGTACTCAAACTCCTTATCTTTTTATGTTCTTACTCTATCTCTTTGTATGTCCGTGTAAGCATTCTTTTGCAGTCCAGTATCATCTTCTGGATAATCTCCAAGTCCTGGTTTCTAGCTAGAGCTCAATCTCAGGAGTTATATTTTGTGTTAACTCTTTGGGTTCTGGGTTTTGCTCTGCTTCAGCCAGCACGCAGGAAAAGCCTCTCCCCCTCCCAGGTGCATTGAGTCTGTCTTGTCAACTCTGCCCCACCATTCAGTTGGAATCTAGAGCCATCAACCATTCCTTTGTCCTCAGTCCCACCTCTTCAACTCCCAAAACCTTTGTGTTGCTAGGGTGAGAAAAATTCCCTAAAGGAACCCTTTGACACTTGCCTATCTACACACTACTTTGAAAATAACATTATTTCAGTAAAGAAGTGGCACATTTTCCAGAAAATACAAAATCATTTAGATGCTGCTAATTAATCTAATCAACAGCTTTACACTTCCTAATATTAAAGGGAAAAGTTATATTTTGTTCTGATTTTCACATGATAAGTGGATCATTTGATGCTTATAGCAATTTGGTTTGGCTGGCCTAGGGCTGTTTGGAGTATATAAGATCATCTGCATTTTTTTAATTTGTTCATAAAGCCTAACTAAGGGGGAAAGAATAAAAACCTAAATCAATTGTTTTTCTTTTTATCCTGCTTTTTGAACAAAGTCAAGACCAAAACTTGTTTGACATAAGCTTTTATATTGCTATCAAGCTGAGAGACTTACAAAGAATTCTACCTTTCAGAATATTAAAAAAAATTTACAAAATCTCAGTTTTAAACTAAAAGAAGAGAAATTTGGATAAGATGTTTGGAATAAATTCTTTACTCAGAGAGTAGTGAGGCATTGGAACAGGTTGCTCAGAGAAGTTGTGGATGCCCCCTCTGTGGTAGTGTTTAAGGCCAGTTTGGGTGTGACCCTGGGTAAACTGATCTGGGGGGTGGCATCCCTGCACATGGAAGTGGGTCTGGAACTAAAAGATCTTTAAGATCTCTTTGAACCCAGGTCATTATATGATTCTATGAAATGCTGATTTCCTCTGATGAAATATTTCTTAGTCCAGAATTAGTGGTGTAAAATCATAGCTCCAAACATTAGTTACTATTATGCATGCATTTTGATCCCAAGAATATTCTTCTTGAATATAATAAGGTAGGTTTCAAAGACATGCTAAATGGAATCCCACGGAGATCAACCCATGCCAGGTATGTTGTAATAACCACTGGTGTGATGCTGTACTTGGAACAGAAATTGAATTTTACCTAGTTTGCAGAAGATGCAAAACTATGTTGATTAGTGTTAAAAATCAGACCTCGACAACCATATTATTTTTAAAAAGAAACAAAAGCAGTCATGAAGTCCAGGGTCTCCTTTCAACAACATGAATTCGTCCAGGTTCTGTATGCTGCTTGAACTTGGAACAGAAGGAGACGTCTTTACCAGGAAAGGGTAGAATGTAGTTTATGCATTACTCAGTTATGATTTAATTTGCATTTATTCTCTTATTCTATGAACAGAGGCATGCACACACTCTAAAATATTTTTCCATTTATTCTACTGTCTCCATATCATTGTAACTCACACTTTATTTAAGAACAAGGTAATCTGGCATTCACAGCGTGATTCATTGCAGAGACAACTTTCATTTTTGTATGAGAATGTAGTGATATCTCTCCTTGCTGCCTCAGAAATTAAGGGTCACTCTCCTGATATCATATGCACAACAGCAGTTTAAACAGCAAGTTACAGCTGAAAGGCAGTTGGGGAAGATGTCATCTCTACTGTTGGATCTTTTTTACCAATTGACAACAAAGACTAGATGATAAGAAAGTGATTGCATATCTTCTCTTTCAGGTTACAGTTGAAGGAGTGAGCTTAAGCCATCACCTTCATAACCACCTCTGCAAGGTGGTTATATGTCAGTCACAGCCCATGTGGTTTCGAAAGCTACCACATTTCAAATCCAGAAGTATCAGAATCTTATTGTATGTACTCTTCAAACATATCAAATATTAACAAAAATGGGCTTATTATTTATTATACAAATTTGGCAAACATTAAGTTTAGATTTGATTAAATTTGAGTTCTTAAGTAAAAGCAGTTTGGCTGAAATTCATTTATCTTTATGAATAGAATACCATTGCCAAAAAACAGACAAATTGTGCAATTTGAGCATAATCTCTCTTGTTCTGCACAGTCTCCAGTTGCTGCTCAAGCAGCATGTGACTGCCCCATTGGCCCAGAATTGCAGCTATAAAGTGCCTTAGAGCACATGAAGTGTGAATACATGCCCATATTTAAGCAACAGTAGTCTGTCCTAGGTGTTTACAATAAAAATTTCTGGAGTACACATCACTCGACTCAATTAAGAGATGTGCCTTCAGATTCAATTAAGTAGTTTTAAAACACCAATATATCATTACAAAGGAAAATCAGATGACTATTGCAAATGTATCTACGATACAATTATTAATCTAGAGATCTTTTCGACTGACCAGATGTAGTGTCTGCTTTAGGATGTGACAATTAAAGACAATTAAAGACTCAGTTTAATAGCCTTTATGTATTTCTAGTGCTCTTTAAGATGCCATAGACTACTGAAATAATCTCACGCTATTCTGGAGAACCAGCTTGACAGGTTTGATGGACAGCCCTATAGAATGTAAAAATGCATAAGTTCAGGCAACTCAACCAAATATCCTGTGTCTTCTTATCGCAATCTGTTAGAATAAGTCATGTATTTCTGCTTAGTTTTTGTTAATTTTGAAGAAGTCATGAGTAACATCTTGTAATTTTTAATCCATATTAAAAAACATAAAGAATTCCAAAGAAATGGTGAACTGTAATACTCATCATCATGCCATGGCTAGGCTTCACAAATGAAGATTTGGGAAAGGCACTACCCACGCTTGCTGAAAGCGTTCTGGTGGCTAAAAAGGCCGATATGGGATAGGCAGGTCCAGTCACAAAAGGCACAGCGGAACGTCTCTTTAGGTGATATTGGTGAGGAACAGTTCTTTCTGTGTTGTCTTTTTTTCTTGAGACTGACTCTGCGTGCATTCTCAAAAGAAGCAGCAGTGTTGTGAATGGTGTGTCTCCATGAATCCCAATTGGAGGCCAGAGTGGACCATTGGTGGCAGTCAATATGGCCAAGGCTGAGCTGTTGTTTCAGGGAGTCCTTGTATCTCTTCTTCGAAGTTCCTCTCTTGCGGCAGCCAGGGGCAAGTTCACTATAGAGCACAATCTTTGGGAGGCGGTGATCCTCCATCCTATAGACATGCTCTGCCTGGCACAGCTGTGTTTCATCAGCATGGCCTCAATCCTGGTAACCCCTGCCTATTCAAGAACAGACACATTGGTCACATAATCAGTGGATGTTTAGGACTGAATGGAGGCAGTGCTGATGGAAGCATTAGAGAAGCCGCAGGTGGTGGTGATAGATGACCCAGAATTCAGACCCATATAAGAGAGTAGACAGAACTAATTGCTACAAAACCAACAAAAATGATGGGATAAAAAATATACTGTCTAATTTTGTTTTTATATATATATTTTTTAATGTCTCAGAGTAGTGGTAGAGGGCACAAAATAGAGCAGTTTGCAAATGAATTTGCTTCATAAAAGTATTAGTAAGAGGGGCTTCCTAAAGAAGTGATAAATGTTTGACTTGCATGATCATCACCATCATGGCTAGGCTTTGCGAATGAAGATTTAGGAAGGGCACTACCTATGCTTGCTGCAAGCATGCTGGTGGATAAAAAGGCTGATGCAGGATAGGCAAGTCCTGTCACAAAAGACGCAGCGGAACGTCTTCTTAGGTGATATTGGCGAGGAACGGTTCTTTCTGTGTTGTGTTTTTTCCTGAAGACTGATTCTGTGTGCATTCTCAAAAGAAGCAGCAGCAACATTGTGAATGGTGTGTCTCCATGAATCCCGACTGGAGGCCAGAGTGGATGACTGATGGCAGTCAATATGGCCAAGGCTGAGGTATTATTTCAGGGAGTTCTTGTATGTCCTCTTCGGGGCTCCTCTCTTGCAGCAGCCGGTGGCGAGTTCACCATAGAGCACAATCTTCGGAAGGTGATGATCCTCCATCCTGAAGATGTGCCCTGCCCAGCACAGCTGCATTCTCAGCATGATCTTATGTTCAGTTTTGGTAGAAGCTGTAGACTTTGGCGAGTTTTCTTGAAGATTTCAGAGTTATATGTGGAGATGTTACCGTCAAGAGTTTCTGGAGAGAAGGGCTTGGTAAGGATCTCTTGATTCAGAAGTTGGCACAACTTCTTAAGCTTTAAAGCTTGGGTATTATATTCCCTGACCAATTTTCTTTTCTTATTTTAAAGAATTTTCAAGAATCAAATTGACTTTCAGGTGTCTTGGTTTGAGGGGAAAAAACCAAAATGTTTACCCACAAGCGGGGGAGGGGGCCTTCTCCACAATAATCACTCCACTCTTTATAAAATTTAAGGAAAAAGTAATTTAATACAAGAAGGATAACTGCTCTTAACTGCTATATATAAACAGACTACTGCAAACCGCTTCCCCAACACCACAAGAGAAAGAAAAAAAAAACAACAACAAAACCCAACAGGTTTTCCTCCGGGAGGAAAGTTATACTTAAGCAGTGTCAATGTCACAGCCTGGCTGGCTGCAGAGTGAGTTTTCCAGTCCCTCTCCAGTGAGACAGACAAGTGGTGAGCTCACAGATAAACTCTGTCTCTTCCCCCTCCGTTCCTTGTCCCAGAAGCAGGAAACACGAACAGCCAGAAGCAGTCCTGGGGCAGGCAGCAACAGCGGCGACCAGAAACAGTCCCAGGGCAGGCAGGAGCAGCGAGCTGGCTAGAAGCAGTCCTGGGGCAGGAAGTGGCAGTGAGCGGCCGAAAGCAGTCTGGGCCAGGCAGTGGCAGCAAGCGGCCCAAAACCGTCCAGGCCAGGCAGTGGCAGCTTCCCTCCTTGGCAGCCACCGCTCCCATGTTCTGCCCAGCTAAAAAGAAAAAATGTCCCCAAAAAACAAAAGAGACAAACCTGCCCCCATTCAAGTGATCAGTAGTTAACTACTTCTTTTGTTAACTGCTGGCATGGGCAGTTAGTGGCAGGGGAGAGAATTTACATAATAATCCCAAACTACAACATCAGGCTGTATAGTTTTGGATAGTTATACTTGAGATGCATCGTGCTCTTCTGTTTTCATATATTATTACTGGTTGTCAGGTTCTTAGGAAGGGTCTTTGTTTATTGTGGGATTTTTGCTGTGCTTTGTTGTGGCCCTTTTTTTTTTTCTTTTTTCATTTCAGTAATGGAATTAACAAATTCCTCACATTCAAAAACTACCAAAAATTAGGCTACTTCAGTCTTCTTAGCATGTGAAGTTGATGCCATGTCTCATTTAATGGGAGATTTTTGATGGATGATTTCGCTTACGACTGATTAGAGTGCTGCAAGAGCTTAATGCTTTGAACTAGTTCTACTAAACTGGCATTAAAGGAAGAATATGTCAGGACAGCTAAGAAATGACAGGTTAACTATAGGTCTTCATATACTAACTAATTATATGTTATTCATTTAATGCAAAGGTAGCAATATAAACATGATATAGAAAACATATATCAACAACAAAAGCCTCCAACTATGTAATTTGCGATTTTCTCCTTATCTACTAGGTGTCCTATCGCAGAAATAAATGACATTTACTTAACAGACTTTCTTTTTGACTATACTATGTTGAACATTTCTAACCCTTAATGCTTCTCAAACAAAAGACCCAAACCCTATTGCTATTCACTCTTTTGTGCTTCCTTTGTCTTTGATAAGCACTAAAGATTGGGGTACTGCTTCAGTTAATTTCTTAAATACTCTAGAACAAATAGTCAGGGTCTGTTGATTTAGATTAGTATAACTTTTGCATAGTGTTCTCCCATCTAATTCCTGATACTACTCTGCAGTCCTAATCCATTCACTCTAATATATATTAAAATTCATGATGTTCAAATATGGGCTTTAGGTTGTATTCATATAAATGTGTATTACCTAGTATAGAAGAGAGCTGGACTGAAAGTGAGTATAGGGGGACAGGAGTAGTAACTGTGTGCACACAATCTGAAGAAGATGCCATGGACCAGTTACTGGGAGTATGCTCTTTTTTATCTATGGAGACTATGGAGAGTGTTGAAAGCCTGCTTCAGTTGTCATACAGAGGCAACTGCTAATTTTGGCAACATCCTTGGGTATTCCAGCTGGCATCCCTGGTGTAGCATTGTGTAATTTTGGCTGAGATAGGGTTAGCTTTCTTCACAGTAGTTGATATGAGACTGTTTTGGATTTGTACTGGAAATGGTGTTTATAACGCAGGAATGGTTCTGTTATTGCAGAGTAGTGCTTACACAGAATCAAGACTTTTGCTTCTTCTCACACCACTCCACCAGTGAGTTGGACTGGGAGTGCACAAGATGGGAGGGTACACAGCTAGCACAGCTGACCCCAGCTGACCCAAGCGATGTGCCATACCATATGACATCATACTCAGCATATAAAGCTGGGAGAAGGAGGAAGGGAGACATAAGGAGTTAAGGCATTTGGTTTTCCCAAGTCACTGTTATATGTGATGGAGCCCTGCTTTCTTGGAGGTAGCTGAACATCTTGCATGCCCAAGGGCAGAAGTGAATGGGTTCCTTTGTTTACTTTGCTTGCATGTGTAGCTTTTGCCTTACCTGTTAAACTGCCTTTATCTCAACCCATCATTCCAGTTCTCTCCCTGATTCCACTGGGGGGAGAAGTGAATGAGTGGTCGTGTGGTGCTTCATTGCTTCCTGTTGTTTAACCATGACATTTGTTAAAGGAGTAATAGCATCCCTTAGTTTGCTGCCTACATGGTTGCTCATGCATTTCAGGACATGGTTTGCCTCCATTGCTGCAAGTGGTTATGTTCAGTTCATTGTTCAGCTGTACTCCTAGCTACTCACACCCCAGTCTCTACTGCTGGTTTGGATTAGTCCAACTCAGATCTCATTTATATTTGTGAAGTCTAATGCAATTCTTCTTGGGTAAATCAACATTGTGTTTGCCTGAAAATTACATGTTTAGAAGGAAATGTATATAAACTGAAGTAAATTTACTTATGTTTTCAAAAAAACAACTGCTAATTTAAAGGACTTGACAAAAGTTCACCCTCAGGCAGTTCGACCCTTGATTGTTTTTGTAGGGTACAGTGAGGCTTACATAGAAGTGCTCTCAGTGGAATTGGGGAAGAAGTTGTCTCATTTTATCATGGTTAGCTGCTTCAATTATTTAGGGTTTGATTTGACTTAGTTCAGATAGTAAATATTTATATATCTACAAGTGATCCAGATGCCTGAACTCCTGTAACAGTCACAATGTACACACACAGTCCATTTCTTCATATCTGTTGAGACTGAAGAGGTACTTACCTTACTGTAAGGCAGACTATGTCCCTGTTCAGTCACATGAATATGAGTACCTTTTGCAGTCCTCTGTCTGAGACACTATCAAGAAGGTTGCAGGTATAAGGGACCTATAATATTTTGGAAAGGCAGCTAGATGCTTGGCGGAATGCCTCAGAGCATTCTATGTGTAGACATTTATGCGTAGTTGAAGGAACCAAGTCTGTACCTTTGATCTAGTAAAGTTACCAGGAAAGAAAACAAAACAAACAAACAAACCAAAACAAACCAACAAACAAAAAACCCCTCACCTATTTCAAAGAAGGCATACTTCTGTAATAAACTGTTGGCACATTTTAAGTTAAATAATTCTTCCTGCCTGAAGGCAAAACACAAAATAACTTTTTTTCCCATAGAAAAGTATCTAATAAGAGAGATGACTGCATTCTCATTTTGGTTCACACACATATTTCCACCTACACAGATTCACTTTTTTTCTTCTAACAATAGGGATCTTGCATTTCTTCTTCTTGTGTGCTGAAGCAGTTACTGAAAATATGGTTATTTTTCTTACCTGCAATAAGATGTCTATATCCTGACATTATAATTAAAAATTGGATATACAAACGCTAGTCTGCTTTTTTTGTGTGCTATTCCCTGTATAGTTTCCAAAGCAGAAGACAATAGAATGTATTTTAATCTATTATTTTTTTCTCCTAAGTCAAAATATGTTTAAAGACAAGTGTACATTGTTAAACTGTTAATCCAATAATTAAAAAAAATAAATTCTTAATGGGATATAATGTTTACTAATATCTTTAAAAACATACACATATATTCATGTACATAATGTCTTCAATTAAATATAAATAATCTCATATCCAAAGATTTATAATTTAATTCACTTTCCAAGTAGCAGGATAATGATCAGTCTATAAAACCCTGGAAAAATCATGATAACGAAATGTAGGAAAAAGTCATCACAATTTTTCCTATAATGCATGAGTCCAGAATCAAAATTTTAATTTTATATTCACAAATTATTTTAAAATTTATGATCATATCTGATGCAGCAGAAACAGCAGTCCAGCAGCAGCCAGTTTTGGAAGCCTGCAATGAATAAATCCTTTTACAGGTAGACTGAAAATTTCCTTAGCATAGAAACATAGATGTTCAGTCTAAATAGCTGAGTTCAAGTATTTAGGAGTAAAGCTGCAACAAAGTGTCAATGTTAATTGGAGTTTAAGAAGAAAATGCGAAAGTCACAGAAAGATGTGTTTCAATAAGCATAATATCTTTCTTTATGCTACACTGACAAGGTACACAAAAGCATTTTTGCTGGAAGTACCAGGTTAATCACAGCCACAATGTACACCTGCAATGACAAATTACAGTAATGACATTTTTATAATCTCTTTGAACAGCAGGTTTAAAGTACTTACACAGAGAGTAGGGGACATGGATTCTCGTCTCCTTGTAACTAAAAGCAACAGAAGCTGGAGTTCTTATTTCCCAAGTGACTATGCTAGACACTGAACTAATGGTAGGAATGAATAGGAGGAGAAATGTTCAGTCCCCAGTTCACCAGCTGAAGACCTCCTATGAAAAGAGTAGAAGAAAGGTGCCCAACACTGCAAGCCTAATGGCTAGGCTTTTTCTCAACCAATGTAAATACCACCTACTCTATACTGTTGATGAGGAGACAAGGGTGGCAAAAAAAAATGTAGTTTACTGAGCACTGCAGAATGCACCAAAATCAGAACATGGGACTATAGTCACATATTTGAGTAAACTTTTGGAATTACAGTCAGTAAAGGGAAAAAAGAAATCAAATACAGTTTATTTGCAGTCCAAATGCCTGCTAAATATCTGAAATTATTGTGCTGGTTTAAAGGTGAACCAGCAGGGAAAACGAACTCACCACAAGAGAGATTATAAGTCAGATGCTAAAATTTAATAATAATATTACAATAAATACAGTGACACAAAGAGAAATTGCTTTCAACTCACAAAACCCAGCAGTATAACCCAGTGTCCTGGGGCACAAACCCAAAGGGGTTTGTTAGCCCTTGTGCTGAGACCCACCTGGTTCCCCCCAAGTCCAAAGCAAAAAAGAAGTGAGAAACCTGTTGGTGCAGATGATGGCTGTAGTCTGGGTGAGAGCAGTGATCTCCTCCTGTTGGGGTCCTGCTGCTCCTCTGGATCCAACGAGAAGTTCCCGAGGTCTTCTTACCCACCACTTATGTACCCTCAGGGAGCACCCAGTCCCTCCCCCTGGGCGGGGACTCACACAATGGGTGATTAACTCTGGGAGCCAGGGGGTATTGTTGAACTGTTGATGGCCCATTAGCAGCTCCGCCCCCTCAGGCTGGGTGTGCAGGTGATAATGGCTCCCTGGGCAGCTGCTGCTAATGGTCCATTGTCCTTGGGGAATGAATAGAGGGGGTAGAATACACAGCTTTGATCACCCCCACACAGTGTTAACTGGTCCCTCCTGCTGAACTAGGACAATGATAAAAAGGTATTACATTTGTTCATAATGTTGGATTTCTTTTGTTTTACTTTATTTGAGTACATTAAATGTCATTAAGAGGTACGTGATATTTTCAATATTTTTTTGAAATACATTTGAAAACTAGCTGTTAAACCCCAGAATTATAAACTATGAGTCACAAACTCAGTTGATTAGTAGTATGTTTCATCCTCATGTTCAGTTTTATGCTTAAAAATCTGGTATTTTTCCAGGCTGACATTTCTAGCAATTTCTTTTCTTTTTTTTTTTCAGATTTCAGACTTCTTCAAACATTTTTTTATGAAAAAGAGTAATTTAATCTTGTAAAAGACTTCTTTCTGGTAATTTAAAATCATTAGCTAAAACATTTTCTATATTAGCAAAGACAGATACAAATAACTATTTAGGAAAATATATTCATTACCACTTCCAGCCCATTTTACTTCCTGAGACATGGGGCCTTGCACAAGTCAATGCATTACATTGTTATGCTAATTATTTTTTTTGGGAAAAAAAGTGATAAGCAATGCAAGATAGATTTATATTATGTCAGTCAGACTCTATCCTACTATTCTAAATATAGTTAACCTTCCCTATATATTTGTCAAGGTGCCTCCTTAGGACTTTGTTTTTTATTTATTAGTAACTGGAAATTATGCTTTTTACATTTACTGTAATGTAAAGTAGCTGTTCTTTCTGATTTAATTTATAGAAATATCCAAACTGTATTTTTCTGGAAAGTGTCAGAAATAACATAAAAATTAAAACTATCTCCACCACAACCTAAGTTGGCAAGTGCTGTTGGTAAAAGAGATCAATGAGCTTGAGTGTTTCCTTAAAAAAAAAAAAAAGAAGGGGAAATTGAGATAGCAGGGTTTTTTTTTTATATAAAATACCCCAGATCTTCCTATTTTCAGATGCCCCAAAATAACTTTCTTGAAATCCTTTCACTCTAAAGAGAATACCAGTCTCAAGTGGCATGTTCTCTGGTAAGACTGATGCTAATAAAAAGTAGAATCTGTAGGCAAGTTTGGATCTCTTCACATTTTATTTTGTACTCATGACTTAGCAAAAACTCTCTGTGGAATACAAGTCAGAGCTGCAAAGAATGGAAGGTAAGTTGTTTTAACATACTTACTCTGAATAGACTGTCAATTTTATTGCTTACAGAGAAAACAAACACTTATGTATTTACAATGCTCTGCAATTTCTGATTCAGATTATGCATTATTTCTTAAATATTTGTTTATTATGAAGTCTAGACTTGTCATAGGCATGTCTTTTTCATTAAGCTTGTTTTAATCCTTGTCTTTGTGAAGATTCATCTAGGTTATTATTACCTCATTTTCATTTTTCTTTTCACTCATTGAACTAGTACAGAAAGAAAATGAGTCACATTCATGTATGACAAAATGCTTTGTTTCTATGACTTCTTTGACCAGTCAACCCATTTCAATGGAAAGCACCACATTTGCATTTAGGAGATGTATGCATCTGGTATAAAACACTTGTTGCTGGCCAGCCTTGACAGGATGACACTAACATCACTTTGGCCTTGATAATGAAATGATCCAATAAGGTTGCAGACTGACTATGTCAACTTTTGTCCCTGTATTACTTCAGCTGCAATTGTGAAAATCTTAAATGGAAACAAAGCTCGAGACAGACTTTGAAATATTTTTTTCTTTTTTTTCAAAAACAGTTGTATTGAGGACCACAATTGTCTCAGGTTAATTGGACTTCTTTTGGCTGGGGTAGAGTTAATTTTCTTCACCATAGCTAGTATGTGGCAATGTTTTGGGTTTGTGCTGATAACAGGGCTGATAATACAGACATTTTTTCATTATCATATGGCATTGCTTTTAGCATATGAAGATCGGGGAAGGTAGAAGGGAAGATGTTCAGAGTAACAGCTTTTGTCTTCACCAGTCACTGTTACATGTGATGGAGCTCTGTTTTCCTGGAGATGTGTTATGGGTTTAGCCAGTTAGGCCTAAAATTTAGGTTTTAAAGTTAAGACTATGCCTGTAATTGTCAGCTGACTTGAGCTGGGCTGAGCTAGCTAACAGCTGACGTCTTCCAGCCAATAATATTGTATTCCATACCATATTATGGCATCATCTCAAAAAAGGTAAAATCCAGTGTCTGGGAGTAGCTTGGTCAGTTCCATCATGGCCAATGTACAAGGAAGACGTGCTAGAGTCATTTTGCTGTGCTAGGCCTGCTGCTGCCACTGCTTGCCTTTAGTTTGAGTTCAGGGAAGTAGAAATATTTTGTTGTTACTTTTTCTGTTTCTTGCTAGGAGTCTTTTGGAGTACTTATAAATCTAGAGCAATAGACTTTGTATTAACTGGGGAGTGTGCAGTTATTTCTTGTTATATATAACTTGTGAAAGTGTGTGTTATGTTGTAGTTTTCTCTTAATTTTCTCTTTTCTGTATAAATATATATAGTTAGTTTCAGCATAAACCTAGTTTGGAGGGGTTTTTTCCCTCTCCCTCTTCTTTTGCCCTTGGCTGGTTGTTGGGGGGGCGTGGGGGGGGGGGGGGGGAGGCGGAAAGAGAGGAACTCTCTCTCTGTACTTGGACAGTTGGCATTTTGCCAGCTCAACCCAAGACAAGATGTCTGAACACCTGCCTGCCTATGGGAAGCAGTGATTCAATTCCTTGTTTTGCTTTTCTTTTCTTTACAAATTTTGCTTTACCTATTAGACTGCTTTTATCTCAACCCATGAGTTTTCTTCATTTGTACCCTTCTGATTCTCTTCCCTATCCCACTGAGGATGGAATGAGTGAGCATCTGTGTGGGGCTGAGTTGCCAGCTGGGAATAGCTGTAACATCAATATTTACTTTCAGATTTCATAGACTCTAATGGTACTGAGGTGATTACCCCCACATTTCTTATTCTTCTTTTTTCATTAACCACAATCTTATTCCATTTTTATTTCACCACAATAATGTTTGAAAAACCCAACAAATTCATGTGGAATTATGCAGACAGGATAATAGCAATGAGTTTTGAAAAAAATATTTACTGTTCTATTAGATATAATAAAAAAAATCAAATCAGCTCTTTCATTGTTGTACTAAAACAGATTTCATATTCAGGCAAGAAAATACATTATTTAATATAAGCTGAAGGATTCCATATATTTTTTCTTTCCTTTTTAAGGTGTTCTTAAAAGATCCAGCAGTTTTTATAGCAAAGGGTGACTCAAAATAAGCTTTCTCAAGAATCTTTGGAAGAGTTAAAATGACAAGTTGCCCAGGGCCTTTGTGGGGTCTCTGTTCTTGGAGATTTCTTCCAACCTCAACCTTTGTGATTCTGTGATCAAATTCTGTGTTCCTTCTAGCAGAGATGAACAGCTTTCATTACATTCTCATCAACCTAAATCTTCAAAACCCCACAACATCTATTTATAAACGATCAACTACCGTAGTAACTAAGCAAAATGCTTCTTCAGGACTTTTACAAAACTGATATGAAGCTTCAAAGACACATACACAGGATTTTAAGGTAGCAGTAAAATGATGCTCTGAGCCTAGGAGGGAAAAAAATTATATTCTAGAAGTCTGTTTTGGAAGAGCTGTCTTCTAATCTATACACTGGAGAACATTTTTATAGATTTCAGGAGACAAATCTGAAATGTTTATTCTGAATTCTTGAAAAAGGTTCTGGTGGGACAATGCATTAAGTGAATGAGTTTGTGAATCACTAAACATACCCAGTTGAAAATAAGAAAGCTTTATCCATGTCTTAAATTTCTTAAAGAGCAGTATGGTTTCCAATTAACTTCTTATGCATACTTGCAAGGACTCCAGTGACATGCTTCAGAAAGGGGATTTTATAACAAAAAACAACACATAAAAAGTGTTTTGGCACTTCTAGGCAACCAAATTACAAAATTATCAAAAAGATCTCCAGAACAACAATGATTCTTCTCTGGATGGATATTAGTTGTTTGGTCTCTATGCATCTCCAAAGCATTTTACTTCATTAATGAGACCACTAATTCATGTAAAACTTCAGAGAGTGAACTGTCCATTTCCTTTGCCAATAAATTGTTTCATTAAATCAGAAGACCTACAAAGAAAATGAATTTCAGAGACAGAAGATTTGTTAAATGTTTTAGTGTTTTAATTGTAAAATTGTAACCTCCCTTAAATGTTTGAAGTTCTACAGCTATTTTATGCATATCAAAATTTACTGCAAATGCACTGGTTTTTTTCAAGAATAATAGGTATCAGGAAATACCTTTCATCATGTTCCTCTCTTTTTTTTATTATTTTTGTTTTCATTTTTTAGATGAAGCAGTTAGTAAAAGTATTAGGATCTACATCTGTGTGTGCACTGAAAGTAGCTTCAAGAACTCTCTATGGAAAATGGAAGCTTAAGAAAATGTCAAACATTGACCAGCAGAGTTTTATATATGCTGCTTTTGGAGAATTCTTAAAATAAGCACACGTCCTAATGCACTCCTGCTGTCACCTGAGTTGTGATAGATGGTGGCACAGCCTGGCAACTGCAGGGCAGGGCTCCCTCGGGGCAGGGGCTGGGGAGGGACAGGGCAGCCTTGACTGGTTAGGGTTGGTTGGAGCAGATTTGCTTCCCCTCCCCCTGGCTGATATGACTTACACCAGTGGCAACATCCAGAGAGACTGTGACTGGAGACTGAAGTTACACAGCAGTCCTTTGTTTCATGGTTTTGGGGGGTTTTTTTGTGTATGCGTTTTTTTTTGGGAGGGGGGTGGGAGGGGCATCTGCTGCTCTCCCTTGCAGATATCCCAGAAGGCAGCTTATGTGGGATTGGGGAGAAGGAACACACAAGAAGATGTTTCCACTCACGCTCATTTTATGGTCTTCACTGGTATTTGTTAACGTGGTTCAATATTTTCCAGAGGTTTTTTTTCCAATTGTTTTTCATCAGAACTGTTTTATTCTTGGTATGTAAAAGTATGATTCAGAAAAAATTGTAATTTTATGATGTAAATCTGTTTGGTTAAAAATATCCTTTTCTACTCTGCCAAACATATGTGCATTAGCACTGTGCAATGTAGCAAAATTTGTATGCATGGGACTTAAGCACATAATTGAGTACATTCTTGTTAGGTAAGGATTGCTTAGTTAAAGTCAAACTTTAATTAGGTTCCTTCCAGATGATTCAAAAGGTCCTCATCATGCCTACTCTTACTGATCCCAACCTAAACAAATTGTATTATGCTTCAAAACTGTTAGTGCTGTTTCTCTGCTTCTTGTTTGGTATGCCTTAAAGTCTCTATTTGTTTCTTATTTGTTGTAACATATAAAAGAAAACAGCTTTGTATATAATATTTTATTCATATTTAGGTTTGTATTCATACATTTAATCTGATTAGCCCATAGTTATGGGAGTGTCTAAGGGCAGATGAAGCAGATGTATTGTGATATGTTGTCATTTTGGAAATCATAACAGGTATAAAAGAGGATTTTCTAGATGACAGTGTTTGAGAGTGGAATTTGAATACACACTAGGACTGGAGAAACCTACAGAGGTATCATGATTTTAAAATACAAACATGCCTATGAACTTTATGAAGCAATAACACTGCAAATTAGAAAACCTCAGCATATTCCATGATTCTATGATTTAACCCTGTGACAGAGTATAGGAAATCTGTGTGTTTGAATCATAGAAACATAAAATCATAGAATGTTATGCCTGGCTTTCCTGCCAGAAATTAACAAGAAAGACTAGGAAAGTAATGTTGAGTTGCAAGCTTTTAAAACTGCAAATTTGGCTGCTATGAGATGAGCAACCTTGAAAAACCTGTATTTCATGTATATGCATTTGGTTAGTAGACATAAATACAGAAAGGATAGGAAAAAGTCTAGCAAATTGCAATCACCTGAAATGTCACTTCTGAACATGTGAAGTTTTAATTAACAGTGAAAGAACAATAGTTTAATTTTATACAATAGAAACATATGAATGAATGTATACCTGGTCAACACCTGCTCCAGAAGTAGAAATATCAGGAAAGAACTAGGAAATTCTGTGAAAGAAGTACATGTTTATAAGACTATAATTCATTACAACAGTGTCATTCTAATGAGATGAAAATTAGAAGCATTCAGTATGTATCCAAAATCCAGGCCTTATAAATGATAAGTCCATTAATCAGCATGCAATTGAAATTAGTTTACTTTGAAATCAAATATAAGCTTGCTAAAACAGTATAGAGAGCAAGAATATCTGAATATTTTGTAATACTGTGATGGTATGCCAGACACAATACAGAACTGTACATAAATATGTGAGCAACGCAAAGACAAATTAAAACACAGTTTCACTTTTGAAGCATGAAAAAATACATAAACAGGGAAGAAAAAAGGAAAAACTGCAAGAGGAAGACGAACAAGAAAAACGCAAGGCTTGCTTTGAAATTAGGGTTTGGAATAGACAGAATTCCTGCTGAGCACAGAAGAAGAATACCTAGCAAAACTAACACAAAGTAAAGTATCATTGGGAGCAAATGAGATATCCTCTCTGGGAAACAGGCTAGAAACAAACCCAAGAATGACTGAGCAAAAGTGCAGAAGATAAAAGAGAAGCTCACTTTTGTACTGACTTTTCTTACCAAAGAGATCTCAAACCTGATCATCAACTCTGCAACTGAGTTCTATCATAGGCAGTAGCCCGCAGTGTTGCCCTTATGGCATGGTTTGATATACTCAATGCTGACTTATGCTATTATAGCTAGATTTTGTCAGTTTTGTACATGTAACTAATGATTAATAATTTGTAAGAGCTAATGACTCGCATCAAGTGCACTGTATGTAGATTCACTATTTTTTTTAAGACATGCTTGATTTGTTAGTCTTCTAAACACCCTGCAAGTATCTAATTTTGTACAGACACATACCACATACCCTAGTTGCAACAAATGCTTATTTCAATGAAAGAACAACAAACTTGACTGATTAATGTGATATTTTACTTTTTCATAAAATTATCAGATAATGCCATAACTTTCAGGTGAGGCTGGGAAAGCTATTCCTTTTTTATCTTATTTTCATTCATAGTAGCAGTCATGCAACTACTCCTGCCCTTTCTAGCTATCTCTGTGTACTGAATGTAAGAGGCAATTAAAGTCACTTCTCCTATCTTAGACCTTCAACAAGGTATTGAAAACAAGTGAAACGAAATTTAGGCAGAATACTTGCTTTTCACTTTAAGATACTGAATTGCAAATGTTAGATATCTTAGGTTAATTTACAATGCAGAGAGTATGAAGTATTCTGAACATAAAACAATGGCACTTTTCATATATTTTGAATTCAGAAACTCAGAAACAGAAGATCTGTAGGATCAGGTTTGCTGAACTAAGTCAGACTACTAAAGTTTTCAGCTAAATACCTCCTGAGGTGCTTCAGTGAACTAAGGCCTAAGGACTTTGTAACACTTGAAATATACTATCAGAATCAACATCATTCACTTTCTCACACAGTTTTTCAAGGATTGGTTGCAAAGTCCTTAAGTGTTTTAAAATTAAAGAATTGTATAAAAACAAAATACAGAAATACAAGGGTTTGAAATATTCTCCATTTATTTTGGAGATTGAAAGGGCTTGGTATGCTATATTTCAATGATATTATAAAGCGAATTTCCAGGTTTTGACCTATGTGCAAAACAGCAGGAGAAACTGAATCTTCCTGACCACTGATGGTGGTAACAAGTACTTTAGGCATGCTGAATAAGATTGTTAGAATGTGTCCTTACATTTTTTCTTGAATGTATCTGATTGAATATAATCTCTTTCTAGAGAATCTTCTGTAGTTCAACACTATTTTATTATGACTATTCAATTTCTTTTATTCTTTTACATTTCTGTATGCATCTGAATATCCTCTACAAATGGCCTGAAACAAAAAATTCTAAAAATTGCTGTACTGTTATATAGCAAAGCCTCAAAATAGTAAAACCCCAAGTGAAGACAGAGCTGTCTGATACAGATGCAAAAATCAGTAAAATATATTACTATTGATTTAAGCAAGAATGTCTTTTTAATAAGAATGTCAGAGGTTTTAGTTTTTATCTGCTATATACACTTGCATAAGCTTTGTTTTTATCAAATTTCCCATTAACCATAAACAATTTTTCTCAAAATTACTCTCTCTTTACAGATGATTTTTTTTTCACTTTTGTCAAAATTGTATTTAGCTCTTTTCCTGTTTTCATCACTGTTACATTTCTTATTCTAAAAACATTTGGATAAGCACATTACTCTTTTTTCCTTTATAGAATTCAGTATAGATTCTCTTCACTCTGTCTGTTCATTGCCTGGATGAGCAGTTCTCTGCAATGTGAGTCATAATCTTCACCAGACTATTTCTGCAGCCTGGATTATCCCAGAAAATCCATCTATTTCTTTTGGCTGCACAGTATCTAGTATTACTATGAAAACATCACAGAAGAGAAAAAGGTGATATATTCTCTACTTTCATTTTTTCCTCAAGGCCTTACCATTCCATTTAAAAGATAATTTTTGTTGTTATTTTACCTCAATTATTGTTCTTGCAAAGCAGCTTTTCATGCTTAACAAAAAAGAAAAAAGGGTTGGTTACTCATCTTTATTAATTTAAAGCATTCTAACTAATCACTATCGTATTACCTATTGAGTTTAATGAGGCTTGAGACAAAGCTTAGTGAAGTCAATAGCAAATTTTCTACTAAGCAAAATGATGCAGAGTATAAACTGGAATTGAAGTGAATCTTTATTTTAATTTTGGATAAACATTTAGTATTTAACTAACTTTTAATAGTAGCAATGAGTCATACAATTATTACCATCACTATTTGGGGAAATAGAATATTTTTATGAAAAGTGTACAATTAGTGGGTTTGAATTGCATTCTTTCAACAGGAACTTTAAATCTTTGACATCTGCTCATAATTCTTTTTAAGACAGCATGTAAATTCTAATACCTTTAAAAGACAAACAAAATTTCCTCTGCAAAAAGTCAACTGCTTGAACTGATTTCTCTCTAAGCATCTTGGTGAAAACTGGGAAGAAATGGAACAACAACCAAATATTGGCTAGACATTTGCTCTCAAAGGCTTTTAGTGACCAATCTGTACCTGTTGTGGATTCCTAGTTTTCATTTCTGTTGTTAAAGGTGAGAAGATCAGGTTCAGTGCTGCCAGTAAATCGGTGATAATAGCTTGCTGTCATGTTTCCTAAGTCCCAGTACCTAGTGATACAATATGAGAAAATCAAACAGTAATAAGGTAGCATGAAAATACTAAATTAGAGGAAACAGTAGATACATGGGAGGGTATGGCTGACATGGAAATTCTGAGATACAGCCTGACAGAAACCTCATGAAGTTCAGTAAAAGCAAATGGAAAATCCTGTACCAGAGATGAAGTAACTCCATACACGTTATAACACGGCTGGCAACCGTATGGAAAGCAGCTTTGCAGAAAAAGGTCTGAAAGTCCTGCAAACAGGAAGCTGAGGATTAATCAACAGTGTGCTGCTGAGATGATAAAAACCAAATACATGCTGCTGTAGTGGTTTTAGCTGTATCAGAAAAGTTATTTAACAAGAAGAAGGAAGCTTTTTTGTTTTTGTTTTTGTGTTTGTTTTTTTTTTCTTCCCTGTATTCAGTACTTCTGAAATTGTCTGGAGTATTGTGTAATTTTTGGTGCTTTTTAGTACAATAAAAACATTGATAAACTTGAATTCAGTGCGGGACCACTGTCACCCTTTGAAAGCTGGAGCACTTGATGTTCAAGGAGAAGTTCTAGAATGTGTAGCCTTGAAGACACTCTGACCTCAAGTGGAAAACCTGATGTAACTTTTATGTTTATATAGCTGTGGTTTGGATGAATCATAGAACTAGAATGATTCTAAATTAAAAAAAAAAATCTAAATTGAAGTTTCTTTGTAGCCAGTGAAGATTTCTAAATTACTATTTTGTAGAGAAATCAATACATTCAGTTTTAATTGGCACAACATTTCCTTCTTGCTATATCAACTGGCTCACATATTGCTGCTGAGTTATGTTAGCTGAATCATGACCATACTCCTTAATACAATAGATATAGGTCTTGAAATGTAGTTTCCAGGCATTTTCATACTTAAAAAAAAATAAAATATTTACTTCAGAGCTGTGTGTTTAGTGATGGACAGTCTTTTTTTCTTTCTCTTCAATATTTAGAAGTAATACCTTAGAACACCTAATCATCAACAGAAATAACGTTTGTTGTAATCCATGCTGTACATGACAGTCAGGGAGGTTTTCTTGTAGCAAAATCAATAGTAATGCCAATGAACTTCTTGTTTTCTGTTCAAACTGATTAATATAGTTATAAGTAATTCTGAAACTAACTACAGTAAAATATATTTAATGAAAATTTACTCTTTCCACACATGTTAATATGTCTCAAAATGAAAACAAAATCACAACTAAAACAAGCAAACAAACAAACAAAAAAATAGGAAAGATTCTATTAAGGAAGATTAACTGAGGTGTAATGAGTTTCTCCTCAGTAGATATGTCCAAATTTGTGTTTAGACGGCAATTTTTTTAAGGTTATATATGAGATTGCAGTGGCTTAAGTAACTATTTTGCAAACAAAATTTTGAGGTTTGTTTTGTTACTTGAATATTAATTTGGAAAATATCAGTCATAATTTAATGTGATATATAAAAAAGTCATATAAGAAATAAAATTCTGAAGGTCTTCAGCTATTTTTATATAGGTAGTGCCAGGGAGGTGAAGAAGCAGCCCTAGTGTTGCTTACTCAGCTACAACATTAGCAAAATAGCCTTGTGATCGATACATGTAACTTACCATGTTTCCATACCTCACTTTTACTAATGTAAGTGATTATAAAAGATTATTAACAGTGAAGAGGTTTTTTTCTTTTTCCTTTTCTTTTTTCCGTCTTTTCTTTTTTCCGTCTTTTCTTTTTTCCGTCTTTTCTTCTTTTTTCCGTCTTTTCTTCTTTTTTCCGTCTTTTCTTCTTTTTTCCGTCTTTTCTTCTTTTTTCCGTCTTTTCTTCTTTTTTCCGTCTTTTCTTCTTTTTTTTCCGTCTTTTCTTCTTTTTTTTCCGTCTTTTCTTCTTTTTTTTCCGTCTTTTCTTCTTTTTTTTCCGTCTTTTCTTCTTTTTTTTCCGTCTTTTCTTCTTTTTTTTCCGTCTTTTCTTCTTTTTTTTCCGTCTTTTCTTCTTCTTCTTTCTTCTTAGTGGTGTATGAGAAAACTTACATGTTACGTAAAGAAGGGTAAGAGCAAGCACATTGTTTAGACCTTTCTCTTAGGGACATAAATCAACAAGTTTTCATACATGACTACATGCCATTATGATTCGGTGAGCCCTCAATAAAGTCTATAAATATTGTTTCTACAATACCAGTCAATTCTAACAAACTATAATTAATCACCTAATGACAAATAATAATTGATATTATTTGATTTCTATGGCTCATGGTTAAAAGAAAATCTAGTGTGATGTCTCAAAATGTGTATATGTGAAGTTGGATGTCTGATTTACCAGCTGCATTGAAAACACTGGAAAAGATGTTCAGAATGTTTAAAAAAACTCATACCATCTAAATAAGAGGTGAAAACAACACTGAATATTTTTCATCCCTTTATGAATGTGGAAGCAGCATGGACTTCATTTTGTACAGAATATATTTTGAATGTATTTCCATAGATATAAACTGATAGATTTGTCATTTTCTACTCAGTATATTATACTGTGTAGTATTTTGATTACATTTTCTAAGTGTGAAAGCGTTTTCTAATAAATCTTGGTATAAAAGACTTGAGAATGTTTAGAGGTTATTTTGAAATAGGCTATGTAAAATGTTTAGTGGTGATAACTTGTGATCTTAAATATTAACATGTGTTTTAAAAAGGTAATTTAATAACAACTCTCTATTTGAAAATTGTTTAGTAACACTTAAAATGGAAATATATGTGTAGGAAAAGTGTTGATCTTCATTTAGGTTTTTTTCTTGCAGTAGTTTTCATTTACTTCACTATGCCTTTTTCTTTCTGAAATTATTTTGGGAGATATCACAAATGAGGAACATAGGAAAACTCTACATTAACATCCCTTGTAAAATACTCCACTGGACATGATTCTTCAAAGATTAAAAATACTTCATAGAATAAGTTGTCCTTTTTAGTTTTCAATTGTTCAAATTCTATAGATGATTAATGCATTTCATTATAGATTAGGAAAGAAATACCTGAAAATTCTCTTGCAAGAGTTCCTGATGACTTCTTTAATATCTATAAGCATTTGTTTGGTATCCTCATTGACCTGTCTGCCTGCCTTCATTATAGGATATAATGGTATGTATGAAACTGCTTTCTGATCATGGTTTCATTATTGCATTTCTTCCTAAATTTCTGTTTATTTTAGCTAGCAGTTGAGAATTATATACTTAAAGATGGGTTTGGGTTGGAAGGGACCTTTAAAGATCATTCTGTGGTGAAAAGCAGACTCTCTCCTTGCACTTTGTTCAAAGAAGGAAATATTAGAAGTTGGGGTGGTGGTGATGGTTTCCAGCAATCTTGTTGGAACTGTAGTTGGACCCCGGGAAAAGAGGTCTGCAGCGTATCCAGACAGCAGCTGTGACCCTTCTCTCCTCCTGTCCTCCTCAGGGTGCCCAGAGTTGGAAGGAGGAAAGGGAAAGAGCAGAGCCAGAAGGAGCTCTCACCAGCTCAGCAATCAATGGCTTCCAGTCTCAGAGGCTGCCCAAAATGAAGTCCAGCACACAGGAAAAAAACCCCAAACCCTTTCCCTCTCTCTCACCTCTGTCCTGTGCACACACACACCCACCCACCCACACCCCGGTTAAGTTGGAATCCAGAATCATCAACCACACCTTTATTCCTGGTCCTGGCCCTTCAGCTCCCCAAAACTTTGTGTTGGTAGGGAGAGAAAAATTCCCTAAGGGACCCCTCCCCTCCCCACATTTTCTTTTGTTTTGAACCTTTAACAAGTTCAAACCCCCTGACATGGGCAGGACCACTAGATTGTATTTCTCAAAACACCTTCCCATATTTTCAGTTATGAGGCACCTGCAGCTTCTTTGGGAAACCCCTTCCCAAATGGTTGCCAAATTTGACTGCTTTCCAGCCTCTTATTCCTTAGTCTATACACACGACCAGGGTTGCCCCATCCGGAAAGTACAGAATCTAGCAATTACCCTTGATAAATTTCATATGTTTGGTCCATTTCTCTCATTTGTTGAGGTCTCTCTGCAAGGCTTCCATGCATTCAAAGGAGTTAACAGCTCCTCCCAATTCAGTGTCATCAGCAAACTTACTTAGTATCCCTTCAAGTCCTGCATTAAAGTTGTTAATTAAAATGTTGAAGAGAACTGGGCTCAGGATGGAGCCCTGTGGAACTCCACTAGTGTCAAGTCACCAGTCTGATGTTACCTGTGAGCCAGTTACTCACCCACCACGTAACACAGTTGTGAAGCTGTATGCTGGACATTTTGTCGAGAAGGATACTGGATGAGACAGTATCAAAAGCTTGGCTGAAATCTAAAAAGATTACAGCTACTGGCTTCCCTTTATTATCTAGATGGGTTACCCTGTTGTCGCAGGTTTGGCCTAGCTGTTGCCAACCCTGGACTGGCCCCCCTTCCCCCTCCCAGAACTTCCCCAGCAAATGAAAGAAGAAACCACTAAAAAGAAATGCACTCTAAAGAAACTGAACTGAATAAAAAGAATAAATTATATTTTCTAACATTCACAAACCACACTGTATACACAGTACATAGGATCCCACCCCCAGGGGAAAGGGGAAGGGAAAAAAAGGGGACTGATTAGCCAGAAAATAGGAAAGACACCAACCCAACCTAAAGAAACCAAATGAATCAAAGCAAACACAATTTAAAACCTCAAGGAAGGGGAAGAAGAATGAAACAATCTCACCCAGGACAGGAGAACCACCAACAACCGGAGCGACCAGACTCCAACCACCTCCCACCAGCTTCTTGGCCAAGAGAGAAGAGACCAAAACACTCCCACCCCCCCCACCCCCCTTTCCCCCGCTACGTGGAAGACACGTGTGGAATACTTGTAACTTCCTTAGATACAATGGTTACTGAGGAAGCTATGGGTCAAACCATTACGCCTGTGGTAGAAAGAAATCAGGTTCGACAAGCAGGACTGTCTCCTCATGCAACTGTGCTGGCTGTGACCAATGACTGCGCTGTCCTCCAGATGTTTTTCAATACCTCCTTGAATAATCTTGTCCATGATGTAGACATTTTAGAAGATGATTCACTACAGCTGTCTTAGACATTCACCTTTGTATGGAATGAGTTGATTGGCTGAAGCACGTATATCTTTCCAGTAATTCAGAAATTTTCTCGTTGGACTTACAGCTGAGATCTGCCACAAGTCCTCTTTTGTATCTGCCAAACCTGTAAAGGTGATGTAATTGTGCTGTACATAATTGATATCTTTGAACATCTTTATTGACATCAAATTACTAGGTAAGTGTAACCTTTTAAGACCCCAGGCTTTGAGCTACAAGCTCGTAGAAGACATTTTACTTCAAAATGTACAAGACTCCAAAAATTCAACCGCCAAATTTATTAAAAGGGCTTTTGGTGCTTTTATGTTTTGAGAGAGCACACAAGAGAAGACACTGCATACCTTTCTCAGGAGGTCAAAGAACACACTTTTCCTGTCAAACTTTAGAAAATAAGGGAACTTGGCAAAAGTTTAAAGAGCAACATTCAACCAAAATAAAGCATTCCACAAAGCAGTGACTTGGGACATGCTAATCCATACAACTTAGCAAATCCAACCAAACCAGTTTTAAGTTCCCCAGATATCAAGAAAGGAAATAGGGAGAAGAAGAAGTAAGGAATCAGAGAGAAAAAGAGAGAACAATAGTTATCACACCTAGATCCAGCATAGAGCCAGTTACCAGGAATTCAGGAGATGGAAGGGCCAGACCCTGTGCTGGCCTCATGGTGTTGGTTTTATCTGCTCTAGCCCTTTGTAGACAGCCCCCTCAAGGTGGGACTTCTGATCAACTAGCCACTCTGGGGCTGGACTGGGGCTCCAGGGTGGGGTGGGGGGACAGTGCTCCTGGTGTGTTAGCCATTCTGAGGCTGCTTTAGAGGCTCTGGTGTTCTGGTGTGCCAGTGCCTGACAGGTGCTCTGAGGCTCCAAGGGACTGGACTGGGGCAGAGCACCACTTCATCTTTGTGAGATTTGACCTGTATCTTCCATCCCTCATACCAGCCTAAGTTGGCCCAAACCAATAATTAATATAATAATCCAGTGTCTTACAATCCTGTCCTGTGTGTCTGTTTTATGTGTCTACTTTAGTGTGAGTTGAATATCTTACTGAATTCCACTGCACTAACTAGATTCATTTGCTCTATATGAGACCATACCAACTCACATGCTGGTGCTTAACATTGGTGACCTGTTTGTAGAACTGAATTTAAATGTGTGGAATCTGAAGCTGACTTTTGGAGAATAAATTAATTACAACTAGCTTTTAATTGGGTGAATAGCAAGTTAATAAGCTGGTTAGGCAATACACCAAAGCAACCTAAAATTAAACAGGTACAAGAATGTGAAGAAAAACAAAACAAAACAAAGTTATTACTTTGTCTAATGGACTCACAGAATATGCTGATTTGGAAGAGACTGATAGGGATCATCAAGTCCAACTCCTGGCCCTGCACAGAATGATCCCCAAGAGTTACACCATGTGCCTCAGTGTATGGTCCAGATACTTCTTTAACTCTGTCAGGCTTGGTGCTGTGACCACTTCCCTGAGGAGCCTCTTTCAGTACCCAACCACCCTCTGGGTGAGAAATTTTTTTTCTAATATCCAACACAAACCTCCCCTGACATACCATCCCTCAGGTCCTGTCATTGATCCCTGCAGAAAAGAGATTAGTGCATGTCCCTCCTTTTGCCCCATGAGGAAGTTGTAACTGCAATGAGGTCTCCCCTCAGTCTCCATTTCTCCAGGCTGAGCAGACCAAATCACCTCAGCTGCTCCTCATATGGCTTCTCCTCAAGAGGGAGATGGGCAATTTAAGCCATAGTTTCTTTTCCCCCTTTCATGTTTGTTTTGTTGTTGTTCTTATTGTTGTTCTTGTTTTAAAAAAAAAATTTTCTACTTGCATAGAGTTGATTTAATAAGTACTCTCAAATCCATATTCATCTAAACTTTGTAATTCCTTTTCATGCACTAGAAACATTGATTAGAAAAATTCCACTTGCTTGCAGTCCCTCAATTTCCCAATTTCAAACTTTTGGTACAGTACATGATTTTTTAATGTTCTTAAGCAGAGATATCACAGAAACAGATACAAATAATTTGCTTCTTAGTGGAGTAAAAGTTAATGATTAAATATCACAATATTAATAAAGCAAGACAGAAAAGGAGGGAGCTCATTACTCATTACTTTTATGTTAAGCCTTTTCTCCTCTGAAGATGACAAACAAAAGCTGCAATGGAAGACAATAAAGTTTTGTATGTTTGTTTTGATTTAAGATTTTAAACTGAAGCATCTTCTTACAATATTTTAACAAAAGTCATAAATGGCTAGTAAATATGCTGTATTTGTTTTCCTTTTACCTATAAGTTTTATCTCATAAACAAAAGATTAGTAAAAAGCAGAATTTTACATTATACATCATTTCCCCTCAATTTTAAATATGAAATTGATATTTTTTAACCAATACATGAAGAAAGGAAACAAGATCAGCTATTAAATGTTGAATAAAGTAAATTTGCATTATTGGAAAATAATGAAAAATCATTGGGGGCAGAAGAGGGCAAAGGAAATGGTACTGAGGAGGTGAACAGCATCTCTGATGGCATTTTGACTATGAGAATATTGTAGGTACAAATGAGCCAAGCTGTACGCACTGTATAGTGTCTGTGACAAATGAAAATCCATGTTTGGCTTATTGTTCAACCACTTTGAGAATCACTGTATCAGCTAGGTACTGAAATAGAAAAAACAAACAAACAAAAAAGAGTAGTAAAATCCACCTTTTCGTCCCTGTCTTCCATAAGCACTAGAGACAGAAAATGTCCCTCTCTTGTCCTTCCACCACTCAGTAGCAGTCATTATGTAGAGGACAGTTGAGATAGTACTGTAAACTGAAAAACTGTGATGAATACTGTAAAAATGAACCGTAGTCCTTTACCTTGGTTGCTTGCCCTTTTCTTTTTTTCAGTGATCTATTTTCTACTGGATAGCTCTCTCTTATAGCTGTTCTACCATGGCTCTATTCACAGTTGACGAAGTGTATCCATTCTTGGAAGTAGCTCTGCTCCGAAAGTAGATGGATTACCTAAATATCAGAGCTGGTAAAGAAACATTGTAATGCCAGTTATGAATGGATTGACACACTCTATCAGAGGTTCACTTAAGCTCAAAGTTTAAATATGTCCAAATTCTAAGTACTACTATATTACTCCTAGTATTAGGAGTAACTCCTAAAATAGAATTTTCCATATTTATTAGGAAAAAGAAATGTTTTTTTTTCTTGTTACTCACAGCATGCTGCAGAGGAAAGTAGAAACAATAAGTTTTTCTTTAACTCCTGAGTACTGCTACAATGTTCTATATTGTGATTTTTCCTGACTCTGGGTTTTGCACTTGATATTTTTTATCATCAGTACTTCAGTGTATTTTTCACTTGTTTGGACCATTATTTGCATGTGAGAGAGCATTCAGAGAGTATGCTTGTTATACCCACCATATCCATTTATAAGATCTAAAAAAACCCCTTTTACCTTGGTGAGGCAAATCAACTATTTAGTTATATTAAAAATTGTCAGGATATCTTATTTTCATGACATTTGGAGGTTTTTTCTTCATTATTTCACAAATAACATAGTCCTGATAGAGTTTCCACATTGGCATTAAGTATCTGGAAAGCAAAATTTCTTTTCGTTAACACTAAGAACTCACCATATTGAAACATCCTTTCTGAAGCATATGCATATTTTGCCCTTAGGATTAAAGTAAATATTCCCTCTTCTTCAAATGAAATTCCAAAGGGAAATTAAACTAAACAAACCATATTTGACTTGTGAAACAAAACAGACTGTATGGCATAAGGATCCTTTGTTTCATTTTTTTTTTCACTTCAAATGAAATACTGCTTAATTTTATGTTGGTCACAAGAGTATCGTCCAATATCAATATGAAAAAGTGAGCCTGAATAATAATTTTTATTATTATATAACCAGGAAAAAACATAACAGGCACCAATACACAAAGTTTATATTAGGATTTGTTCTCAGGGGTACTCTGCTTTTGCTTAACCTTTTACATGACCTGGATTCACTGAAGTGTATTGAGTATTTATGTTTTCTTCGTTGTTGTCTCTTACTCTATAGCAATCTACTTTTATGGTTGCCGTTATGAGCACTCTTTTGAGCATTATTTGATTTATATGCTCTGATTTATTAGCCCTTAAAGTTAAGTTATTGTAAATAAAAGAGGTCATTACACACAAGAAATACCCCGAGGCGGAAATCATACATTATGCAATGGTTCATTTTTGTTTCAGACTAGAAGTAGAGTGGTGTCTTGTTCTCTAGATTTGTCTCCTCAGAATCTATTTTTTTTTTCAGAGCCAATGAGACAAATAATAATATCAAATTATTATTTAGTTTCCATGCAATAACTCAGTGAAGGACTTAGCATGGGACAATCAGTTTTTAATGTAATTCTTTATTGTTGACAATTTAAAAAAAATCTTGCGTGATTCATAAAGAAGTACATTCACGAAGCAAAATTCATGTCAGTACGTTCCATATATTGGTGTTATGGGCAGAATGGGAGCTTCAGGTGCTTTTTTGTTGTTTTTTTTTCCCTTGTGTCTTGTTCCAGACATTTCTACATGGAAACACCAGGGGTTTCATACACTTCTCATCCATTAGACCTGTACCTAAAAACTAAATGATTATTTTTTTTTCACCTTGTCAATGATAGAATTTTTATTCCGGGGATATGCAACCGATTTATTTCACTGGAGTTACAGAACAGGTTGCTTCAAGACCTAACTGCCTCATTTTAGTCTTATCCAAGTCTAATCAACAAGTTATTAGTAACATCAAAATGACACTAACATAGTTCAAATTATATGTTGCCAAAATAGATATGTGCGTGTTTTAAAAATCTATGTTTATAAATACATATATTTATACTTAATAAATGTATATATAAATAATAATTCCTAGTATTAGTTCCTTTCTCTGCTTTCATCCTCACTGTCCTACTTTGCCCATGGTAGGTCCTACAGTTGATGTTTCTGTCTGAGAAGGATCTGTTTGGGGAGCCATCAGCAACTGAAGTCCTTCGCTGGGAGTAGTAGTTGGTTCTGTGTCTTAGTTAGAGCAGCTGGGACCGGCTTATTACTGTGTGGGTGTAGCCAAAACTGTGTACTCTATACCCTCTCTGCCATTTCTAACAGTTAACAATGAATCATTTGCAGCAGCTGCCCAGGTCACATCTGAAATGCTGGGTGTTAGAGAACCCTGAGAGACAAGGTCTTCACACCAATGACTCAGGTGTGATAACTCCCCTCCAGGAAGGCATCAGCACCTTTGCATCCAGTCTGAGGAGTCATGTCTGCTAATGGGCCATCAAGGAGTCCGAAAATATCCCATGATTAACAGAGTAAATCACCCATTGTGGAACGTCCCACCCTGGGAGGAGAGGGCTGGGCATTCCCACCTGAACCAGAGGGTATATAATCTTGGGATCTAGGGACTTCTGTCACCACTCGTGGGATCCAGAAAAGGACCTGAACCTTGACAGGACTGCAACCACCACTCTCAACCAGACTGCAACCATCATCTGCGCCAACAGGTTTTCCTTTCCTTTTACTTTAGACTTGGGGATTATGTGCGGCTCAGCATAGGTGCTAATGGATATTAAACTGTGTTCTGTTTGTGCCCCAGGGTCCTGGGTTAACCATCTGGGTTTTGTGGGTTAAACCAATTTCTCTTTGTATCATTAGATTTATTGCAATATTTTTTATTAAATTGTAACTCTGACTTACAATCTCTTTTGAGTTGAGTTCATTTCTACTATTGGTTTACCTTTAAATCAGCACATTCCAACAGTTTTTTCTTCACAGTAGGATCTATCTCAGGTCATTTTAATGTATCTGCTAATGTCTAACATCTTGTTTTCTTCTTATTGGTTTGCAAGTCCATGATGTATCCAAATGGTCTGTATAGCATGTGCTTTATGGATGTGTATCTTTGTGCTTTTTGTTATCTCAAAAATTTGTTTTACCCATATCCAAAGACTACATTTATTTGATGAGAAGTAATTAACATTAATGCGTGGTGTTTAGGTCTAGATTCTCCAGTATTATCCTGTGCCTGCATTTTCAATGTCTTCGTTGTCATCCTATTCCAGTACTCTGTCATATTGCATTTTATTCAAGTGTCTCAAGTAGTATAAAGTGTGTTAAATCTGTTAATTACCAAAATCGTACAGTGATAAGCATTATACCACATACGGGTATGAAACAATAAAAGAAAAAAAAGTAGGTAATATTCAGTAGTGATTAGACAATTGCTGTTACAAGTTAAAACTCATCTCTAGACAGGCAAAAGCAAGTCCAGACAGGGTTTGGAATCTCATT
This sequence comes from Pithys albifrons albifrons, assembly GCF_047495875.1. Taxonomy (NCBI): domain Eukaryota; kingdom Metazoa; phylum Chordata; class Aves; order Passeriformes; family Thamnophilidae; genus Pithys; species Pithys albifrons. The sequence goes on from NC_092458.1 coordinate 41,482,639, forward strand.
TGTCAAGTTAGCAAAGCCTGTTGGAAGTAACAACTCGGTATTTACTGTTATACAGTGCTATAATTAACGACACTGGGCATTAGGTTAGCAGTACCTCACTACTAATATTCCAGCCCATTTTCTTTATTTTCTTTGTACAGCTACTGCAACTACTGTCAGTTTATCATCAGTTTGTTAACCATGTGAACATTAAATAGGACTTTTTAATCTTCAGGTAAACCAATATTTCCAACATTAAAAGTTTATATTTTAAAAAATATATTAATTTTATGAGTATAAAAATAATCTTCTGATAATTTACATCTAGTTTTAAACAAAGTGCAGTTATGACTTTCTTCAATTTTACATGCATCAGCAAACTATAAAAGCAATAACAAGGATATGTTAGTTCAAGAAAACTAAGAAATTTCCAGAAGTGAAATTACCTGTTCTATGCGAATTTCAAGATTTCTTTTTTAAATTAGCATCCCTTAAACTTCAGGGTTACTAAATTTCTCCAATCCCTAAAAGTGTTCAAGATCTGTGTTGTGTTCTATGAAGTTAATGGATATAATTTTAAACCAGCAGATTATAAATCAACTTCTTTTTCTTGTATATTGATAACAAAGTTTTTGTTTAACTATTCAAATAGACACTTGAATGACAACAGTCTGATAAGGTTTTATCTTTGTCTGTGTACTTAGAACATCATTTTCTTCAGAGTTAAGCAAGCTGTGAAGTCCTGGGAAACAAAATAAGTATTCAGAATTCAATCTTATAATGGAATCTTGCTGAAGATTTATTTTTAGTATTATTATCTCTGCTTACCATTATAATATTTCAGAGAATGATATATATTATCTGTATTTGGGCAAACACTGATTTTCTTTAAACAGAAGGCTGCTTACCCAGTCTTGAAACAAGTAATTTTAAGAGTTCTGGAACTAATGAATACTCCCCTTGGGACTGATTGGATCTCCATCTGGTAGTACCTATTTCTATACAGAACTATATATGACTTCAGGAACATCCTCAGATGTTCCTTGGAGGATGAGCTTGAACATAATGAACATAATTTAAAACCAACTCATGCAAATTTTCTTTCTCTCTTGCAGGCCAGTAGTCTTGATTAGTCATGAATCAAAAGGCAAATTATGTCAAATTGCTTAGTTGTCAGATTATTCTTACCTCTAATCTAATCCTTTTGTTCTTGTAATTCCTTATATAATGAATCAATTTTTAAGGAAACATTAGAAAATAAAGTAATAACATGAAACTATCATCAAAGTAGCCTTCAGAAATTATTCTTAAAATAAATCTGTTTATGAGCACATACAGTATGAATGTTTGTATGTATCCATAACCTGGTTTTGGGTTTTTTTCTGATTTTGTAATCTTATACCTGAAGGTGACAGAGAGATAACAGTTTTGAATTAATGAAACATGTGAGATGTGAAAGAATAGAAGATCCCACAGTATGGCAATGCATTCTCAATATATGGCATAGAGGATGTCATGTCAAAAATGGGCTGATGAAGAAATTCCACCAGCTACTGAGAATGCTTTAACAACTGATGTTTTTAATGTGGTTTGAATGTACTAAATGTAAAAACTGCATTGTCGTTGCTTCTTCTTCCCAGAATACCCTGCCAGGCCAGGGGACTGGGGGAAGATTGTGACCTCATGTTACCTGAAACCCTTTCCCATTGAATGTAAATCCCCTTACTCCTATTGGCCCAAAGCCAGACTCCCCCCTTGTCCCTTATTGGTGAGTTTGTATCCCTCCAAAGTCCATATAAACTGTACCCCTGAATAAACTTTCTCTTTGTTCCTGTCCTGGCCAGTGGTCCTGTGTGTCCTTTCTCGGGGGCTCTCAGGGACCACATGGTCGGGGTTAGCAGAGAGCACACACTTCTCCTAGGTTAATGGACTAATAATCCAGTACCAGGAGAAGCACCATGTCATTGCAGATTTCCTTCAGCACACAGCATCAACGAGGCTGCAAGAAACCCACACTGACACCACAGAATCATACAGTAAACACAAAGTGTCAAAATTACTCATGTCGAAATGAGAACTGCTACAGAAGACTGTTGAAGTCAATAGTGATGCACTGTTTTTGTTTCTCAAGACAATGAGAAAATCCAAATATCCTTCCGAGTCTGTGGAATTTTTAGTTCTGATGTAAGACAATAATTCAGATTTGTTTTTCTTTTACATTTACTTAACAACCTGAAAGGATAACAGAATAAGATGCATTATTTGATTTTTTTTTATATTTTTCCCCAGTTATGCTTGCTAATTAGCAGTACAAACTCTAAATCTGCATATTTTATCTAATGGACAATATAACAGCACATTTATTTCTGCATTTCAGCATATTTCATTGTACTTTGTGTGTAGGTCATAGAATTTGTTGCTGCTGAAGGAAACAACATACTGTCATCAATCCAATATTTAATTTCAGTATGATTTATGTCATATCTCAGAGAAGCTCAACAAGGAAATTGTGTTTTGTAGTACAAAGGGTACCTGAAAATGTGCAAGTGTGAATATATCTGATTTTGTCAGGGAGCACTTCACTTTTTTTTTTCCAATAAAAACAAAATGCTTCTAAACCTACAATTCAGCCTCAGGGAAGCACATTTATTTTCCCTGTGCACAAAGACTACTTTTATGTGAAAAAATACTCTTCCATTAAGGTCTGTGTGTCCACTCAAACTTGATAGTTCTGAAAGACTCTTATTCTAAGAAAATTAAAAATACACCAAAAAAAGAAAAAATATTTCTTCTTATTGACAAGCAATTTAGTTCAGGGGAGGTTTGGTAAACTAAATGCTGAACTGTCAGATAGGAGCACTGAAGTTCCAATTACTAGAAAATGTGTATTTTTGTGAAAAAACATGGGATTTTTTTTTTTCAAACTATTTCAGACTCGCTGCTTCTAAATTTTTTTTTCCAGCACAATCTCTAGATAAAATTAAATGGTTCAGCCATTGGTTTCTGAAGTTGCTGGAGAGGAAAACTCACAAAAGAATTCTCTTTCAAGGGGATACTTTTTGAATTGAACAGGAAAATTTTGCCTCTAATTTTGTGGTTTCTACTTTTAAGAATATTGATTTGGAATCTAGGTGTCTTTTCAAGAATTAAATGTCATGTTATACACATATTACATTACATAATTATATTTTAATATTATATTATTTCCTGTACATATGCCATATATTAAATATATTTTAATATATGTGCACACATTACTGTCTGTTTAATAGATATCCATGCTAGAAGGCATATGTTTGCTGTGTGATTTGTTTCCTTCTTGCTTCAGTGACTAATAATGTAGATGTGAAAAGAATATTTCCTCCACAGTCAGTGGAAATTGTCATTCTAGGAAGAAGGAGAATTCTGGCAAGAATTTTTAGATAAAGTGGCATAAATTATAGAAGTGCTTATTTCTCTCTAGTAATTTAAAGCAACAGCACAATTACATGTGATCTGATAAGTCCCAGTTTAAGTTTCTACCTTATGAAAACAAATACTGTTCCGTCACTTAATGTCTCCATAAACAGGCACCTCTTTTCACTTTAAACAGTTCTGAGTATGTCACAACTCTTGTAATTGCATACATTTTCTGAAAGTGTTTGGGGGGTTTGTGGGGCTTGTTTTTTTTTGTTGTTGTTGTTGTGTTTTGTTTTTTTTTTTTTTATTCTTAAATACTGTCCAAACAGTCATTGTAATAACTTTCTTTCAAAAGCAATTTCAAATGCATTTTTGGGAAATAAACTGCTTTAAGCCACGTCATTGTTATCTTCAACTAGATCTTGAAATATAAGGCATGTTACATTGTGAGATGCCCTACAAAACCTGGTTCTTATCAAAGGTTGCAGCATATCCTTTGTAGGCATGAGAACACAAAATCCTTTGATCTCATTGTTGTGCAGTGGACCAAGATATATTTCCTACTCTTAAACATTTCTTTCCAGGGAGCCCACTCAGGTGGAGTTGGTGGGCAACATTACATCTTTGGCAACAGTTTTACTGCATTCCTAAGAAAATGTCTTTTGTATCTTTAAGCCCACTGAGATTACAAGTAATATGCAATTTGTGTCAGAGAAAGACTCCAGGAAAAGAGGAAATCTTTTTTTAGTATTTTTCATGTGTTCACTGTTTCCTGTTTCAAGTACACACTTTCACTCTATTAGCCACAGTACTATTATAATAGTGCCCAGTGAAGTATGAGCCAGATGGAACATATTACTCACATCATTTAGTCTCTGTCTTACTGAAAATGACCATATTAAGCAAAACAAAAATGAGTAAGAAAGCCTCCATCAGGGAGAAAAGAAAAAAAAAAACCAAATGACATTCACTTGTTACTTTGATGTCTTTTCCCACTCTGTATTTTATTTGAAAAGAAATTGTAACTAAAGTCAGATAGATTAATGCAGTACCTCAAGAATGCTGACAGTTTCAGAAAAAAAGTCAGTCTTTGCTAAGTGCATGGAAGCTTCTTTACTAAGATGATACTATGAGTGACTCAAGAGTTGTTTGTTTGCTCAGCACATTATATTTTCCTAACTTCAATGGAGACATGAAATATTCAGACTTCCCCAAACATAAAGGCATATAAAGGCAATATAAAAATATGAAAATAGTTATTGGAGTGTAAAAATTGTTTGCTATAACTGTTTTTATTGCAAGACAAAATCACGGTAATGAACATAATGACAGCCACTCAAATTAAACATAAAATGCAAATTTATTTTAAGAAAATACATGGAAAACCCTAGTGTAATCAGGCTTCAAAATTAATGTTACATTCCTTAAAAAAATTTCAGCTTATATTGGTTGTCAGTTGCATTGTGCTATGCAATAGTAACATGTAACTGTTTTGTATGGCTACAGAAAAGCTACTGTATGCATAGTTTTACTCTCATGTCCTGTTTGATTTATGTACTTTTTCTTCCAGAATGTGGAAAACTATACTGAAATGAAGAACAATAGATGAACAAGAATAAAATCCTACTACAAAAATGCTGTATCTAAGCAAAAGTTTCATGGGTAGAGATAATTGTAAACACATGAATAATATTAGCTACACTGCTCAGCCCATAAGCAAACCTTGGATTCTTCCTGAAGTTCAAAATGTTGCAAAACTTAAGTGACTTCCTAAAGTGTCAAAATAAATGTGCAAGATATTTGCAAAAATAATGATATTCAGTATCTTTATGCACATAGAAGGACATATAAAAATGCAAGATGAAAGGATCCAGATATTTACTGATTTTAAATAATCTGTAAGAACTCCAGAAATAGATCTAAATATTATTTTGTCAGTGTAGGCATTATTTTAGTGGTTTGAACATTAAAATAGCTGAAAACAGCAACCAAAACAATTTCTTAAATTACAGGTTAACTACTTGAAGGCAGTTAGATTATAAGAACTTTAAAAAAACCAAAGCAACAAAAAACCAAAACACCAAAAACCCCCAAAACAAAACTAAAACTGAAAATGTATTACCATGTAATTTGGAGATGCATCTTAAAATGGAATATTATGAGGAATTATCTCAAGATGTCTTCATTCATTCTTTTAAGCAGTGGAAACGGTCTTCTGGCCCACATGAAAGATTGCCCTATATAGATCAAATGTTTCTGCTTGGCCCATTTATCCACTATAATAATAAACAACAAATAGTTTACAAAGAAAAGTGCCTTATGTCTCAATGAGTTTTTTCTTAAGCATAATTTTGGAGTTAAAAATGCAAGATGAAACACTAATCTGCTTTTGTTGCTTGTATCCTTTATGTATTATGACAAGTGAATTATTACAGGGTTGGCAGGAGTACAGTATGGGCTATATTATGGTTCTCAGAGGCTATGGAGATTTAGAGGAAGAAGGACATTTCACCTATTAAGAATGTGAGTCTTGTCAGAATGTGCTGCTTGTGTTGTAGAGTGTCTTCTGTGGTGAAGTGCAGAGACCTCAACATTAGAATCTGATTATGATGAATGGAGATATATGGATTTTGAGAAACTTTTCATGGGAGCTGATTTTTATCTGAAGTTACTAAGAGACAAGGGGTTCATAAAGATACTGAGCTAATTTCATTTCAGCAAATTCACCAACACTGAAAAATTTTAGTTTTGGTTTGAAAAAATAAATTTTCTTCATAGACATTACTTACAGACACCAAAAAGGTAAAGCAATTCTCCCAATTTAGGTGTCTACATATCCACTGAAACATTACTTTAGTTTCTTTATGGAAGCTGACACCTTTAACTGGGAGATCTGAAGTAGCTTCACAACAGCGAAATAGCACATAGGGCAGCTGTGATGGGAAAAAGTCCTTAATGTTGTTGTATACATTTCATTTTCTTCCATGCTATACGTATCAGTAGGAAAAGAATTCACATAAAAAAACCGTGAAGCCACTACTTCACTTTCATCCAAACCCCTTATTAAAACATTACTATGATGAGGCTCATAGGAAGCTAATCACTAGGCAGGTGGCAAACTTGAATAACTGTGATTACAGATGCTACCTTGCTTAATATACCCATATTTAATTCAATGAATTCTGAAATTTGTCTCACTAATCTAGTCTGATTGATGTCTTAGAAGCTTTTGGGTGTGACTAACATTTTCTGGAATTTCAATCAAAAGAACAAAAGATCTATCTTGAAAAGAATTCATAATTTTCACATTTTTCTTCTTTCTGATGTTTTATTAGCCCAAGAAAAAATTGACTAACTTACTTTATTGGTATTTAGAAAATCAAACAGAAACAGTGATGTTATAATTTCTTGTTTGTGTCATATATTGCCCTACTTGACATCTCCCATCACTATTTTGTGAAATTGATTGAGCCAATATGGCATAATATATTAAACAGAAAAGTATTTTGGAGTACTGAAAATTATCAGTAGAAATGCCTTTTTCCCCAAACAGTGATTAAGGCATCCTGCATGATATAAAATACTAAAGGAAAATTTTATTTGCCTCTGTTGTGCTGAATTTATAAGAAACAAAAACTCTATAAAAAATAGAAATAAACAGCAATACCAAAAGAAGCATAAAATAACCTGTGACATTTTATCATTTTAAAAAAGCAGATAATCTTATCTAGAGAATTGAATATAAAAATATTTAAATATTTCTGTGGTGGAAATCAAAATATTAAGAATATTAAAATATTTAGATTCAAATTTTTGCTCTGGTTTTTGAAAGGCCTGTATATAGGTAGAAGTGAATACAGCTTGGTTTCAGAATTGTATCCACTTTCCAGACTGTGATAGATATTACAGCCAATACATTACAAGTATCAAAACTGTTTAAAAAACAAAAATATGGAAGGATAATTTTATATATTAAAATTCTAAATGACATTATTTTTTTTCCTTCAATAGCTAAAAAATAGTATTGAAAATGGTAAATTTTACAGAAAATGTATAATATTGCATGATTTTCTACAGATCAGGGATATCAGTCAAGATATAATAAAGTGAGGTTTGACCTTTTCTAATCTTTCTTTTCATTTTATACAGAAATTAAATAATGGATTACTTTCCAATTAAGTAAAAGTATTTTCAAAATAGTCAGAAAGTAATTTTACTCTCATTGTTCTGAAAAAAAAGTTACATACCTCTCCTCCACTTCATAGATTTGACTCTCAGTTTAGTGCTTATTTTGTTTATGAAATGACACCACTCTTTTGCACTTCAGCTTTGAATAACTGCTCTCATTGCAAAATACAATCTAAAAAAAGGGGAAAAAATCCTTTTTTTCAGTGAGTTTAGAATATTACTAACTAGTATTAAAAAGGGTGCTATGAAAATGAAAGAAAAGTAATAAAAGGAGGGATTAATGGTAAAGATATGAGAGAAAAGCATAAGTACAAATGAAAAAAAAAAAAGAAAAAGTCAGTTTAATTGCTAGAAAAAAAGAAAACCAAAAAAAGATCAATTCCATTCACTAGGCCAAAGGCCCAAACCAGTGGAGAACACTTACCTTGATTTTTTTTTTATTCAGAGTGACATAAGTGTGTAGACCTGTAGATCAAAGAAATATAAGGACCAAGACAGAAGAGATTCCAGGCAGCATTTAATGTAGACATGTGGGCTGTAACAAAATGAAGAAGTAAGAATAAATTTAGCAATAAGCAATTAAGAAGTAACTTATGACAGCTCCTCTCTGTAGATATATAAATTACACAATAGACTGCTAAAAAATATAATCTACAAAGCCATTATTTTAGTTGGCAAATTGAGCTGTCAGAATCAAATACCTCAAGAACCCTTTCTGTAAATAGTGAAATAAATTTATCAGGAAAAAAGGGATACAAAGACAAAGTTAAAAGTTCAGCTGTACCAGTTGCATAACTCTTTCTTGTTAATGGAAAATCCCTTAGATTCAAAACCAGAAATGGCTATATCTGTAGACATTTATCCAATTTGTAAACCATTTGAAGTCAATTGTATATTAATGTTTTTAAGAACCATTTTTGTGTAAAAAATGTTAACCAAACTTCCAAGTTGGACTTTTGAAAATTTGAAATCTACATTCTGGAATTAACAACATGAACCCAACAATAATATGAAGTCCTAAATGAAGGAAAGTAAATGTCAATGTTCTAGAAAAATAAAATGCAGTCATCCAAAACAGGACCCACATAAGATTATGAGTAGTTTTCTAGTCATTATACTCATAAAAGAAAAGGAAAGATGTTGACGATCCTCTTCTAAAATTAAGAATGTTAATCCCAGAGTAGACCATCTAGTCAATGCATTTTTTCCCTTTCGTTTTTTTCCACATTTTTTCTTTTTCAGATGGAGAAATACTCAGAATAACAATTAACCCTTAGAAACCAGAGCAGAAAGGAAAACAGTAATTCAGAATTATTTGGGGGGAACACTTCTGTTTTCACATGAAAAGAATGTTTTACCTCTTCTCTGTTTAAAAGACTTATCTTTATCAGGGACCTTAACAGTTTGGGCTCAAATAACATTATTATGGCATACATTGCAGAGAGAATGTCATATACATACTTTGTGCCATTCACTGAAGAAATTATTCTAGCCTCCTAACTACATTAGCCTTTTTAATTCATTAAGTATAGAAACACTGTATCAGGAGATAGACAGAGAATTTGTGAATTTCATTAAGCTTTTTTGTTTTACTCTAATAAGATTGGAAGGGAGAATTGTTGGTTTTCCTTTTTTCAAGTGAAGTAAATCTAATAATGAAGCAACTACAATAAAGAACAATAAAATCATATTTTTTAAACTGTATCTAAATGAAGGACAAAAACAGGGTAAAAATGATAAGTTCTTGATTTTTTTTAAGACATGATCCTTTTGATTCATAACTATTCCCTTCCTAACAAAGGCAAAAGGAGAAAACTCCTAGTAACAGTACTAACACTGACTAGAACCACTTTGTCACATTAAGCCTTATTTATTTTAATGAAAATGGCATTTACCAGAAGCTAGAAAGTCTTTAATCTGATTTGCTTTCCTTTAATGAGTTTTCAGATATAAACTCAAGGAGTATTTGGAAATCCTCAGTATTAACATTTGAAGTTACTACTTTTCTGTACTAACAACTACTTTGGTCCCAACAATGGAAAAGTTAAAAATATTTCTCTAAGCAACTAGTGCAAGAAGCAGATGAGGCTATACTATAGCTAAAAGAGAAGGAATTGTGGATGATATTTCAGGCTGCAGATCAAGGAAATACAAAAAGCAGCAACATGAGACACTTGAGACTTTAGACCATACTTGATAAATTCATTCAGATAAGTGAGGATAAAGTATTGATATATGTAGAGTTTTTGATATAGATGTTACATCAAGTATTGAGTTCACTTTTTTTTTTTTCTGGAAAAAACTGTTTTCTCAGTAGATTTCCGCAAAATTTTCAAAGAGGTGTGAGATGCTATATGGTAGATTCTTAATGAAAGGCTATGAAGCATCTTAATAATTATTCCAGGGTGTTAATTAGAATAAAATATTTAACTTTTATGACACTTCTGTCAGTTTATAATGTTTTGATTTCAGACCAGCATATTTTTTTCCCACTTTAAGCCTGAAATTTCATATTCCTATGCTGAAATTCTAAGAACATCAATAGCATTTCAGTAAGTTAATTAATGGCTTAATTGGCTTTGAGATCACAGGTGAAAATTAATTTGGTCTCTACTGTATTATTTACAATATATTATTATTAAGAAACTACTGTCAGGAACCTGTTCAAGGATGTATGTCAGCTCTTAAGAAATACATAAGAGTGAATTGAGACATAGTAAGTCTGTCAGAGACATAGTAAGTCATGCTGTGAAGTTGTTGTAAGAAAACATTCAAAGCCTTTATGTCTGATGCTTTGCAAGCCCTGTTGGTATGAATTTTCAGAAGCCATTCATTCAATAAATCTTCATATTTTCATAAAGAAAATTAGAGTTAAGATAAAGATATTTCAGGATTTCTATGGAAGTGAACGTCACGCAGGATTAAAAAAGGCAAAAAAATAAACAAAAATCCTCACAACAAACCTTATAGAAATCTAAACATGGCATGTAACAAACATTATTTACAATATTTACTGTCATTACATGCAAATAATTGAGCTCTGCACACTCAGAAAGAATTCTTATAAAAAAGGCAATGAAAAACATTTTATTGAAATAATTTTATATGGGCCAAAAAAGCAATTTTGCACTTAAAAATGTTGGGAAAATATGTAGTTGTGGGATCATGAAATGTTAAGAAAGGTGAGAAATCAGATTTTGCCTCCAAATTGGACTTAGTCTGGTAGCAGGAGGTAATATCAGTTTCAAGAGTGGCTGGAAAAAACCCACAGAAGTGCTTGTACAATGGGTAGCAAACAGATCCTATGAAAAGTTAATTTCACCCATTGACTGATTTGCTGTGCTAAGCTTCTCTTCTATTGGCTTTGGTGTTGTTTTGTTGTTTTTTGGAGTTTTTTTCCAGTACTTTAGATATTAATCATGCTTCAGCACTTGGTGTTGTTAGTTAGAAAAAATATAACTTGGCTAATTTTCTAAGGCCAGTGATTTTTCTGCACCCTTGAAACTCTTCATCAGACTTCCTAATTCACAGAAACCTTTCAAGAAAAAAAATGGGTCTAATATGGAATTGTATCATATAGCTCCTTGCAATTTCACTTGGTGTGGACATGAAAGCTTAAGCAACATTGCTGGATTGATTGAATTTTGCTTTGAAGTGAGAAGTTCATTTGAACCAGAAGCTCAAAGAAAAAGTCGTCAAGTACAAGACCAGGATGAACCAAAACTAGTGAGTAGAAATAATATAAAAGTTCTTCATATCAAACTGTAATGTATGTGGCTCTGTCTAGAACTTATTTTCTTCTCAGTAGCTTATTAAGTATTTTTAATTATTGGCAAACAACCTTAAATTTATGATTACTTTCTGTTGTTTGCTCAGAGGTACTGAAAATATTTTAAGGGAAATTTTTGCAATATTACATCACAGGTAAGGGATCACCTGAAAGTTAGAGCATGTCTAATGCAATTATTAGTCAGATATTTTTAGAGGAAAATATAGATATTGCTAGAGGAAAATATATCATGCACAAAAATGAGGCTGCCACAGCCCCAAGTTCTCAGGTCCAATCAGCAGGAAGACAGATACAGGCACAAGCACACAGAGCACATGTATAACATCACATTGCAACCACAGAGATAATAGGCAGACCCTCAGAGCACTCATATGAGCACCAGCGGCACCGAAAGCCTCGTGCTGCTCCCCTCTCTGACTTATTGATCCCAGCAGGTAAACCCTACTGTGCTCTCACCCTTAGAGGCATAGAGGTTCTCTGACAGGCAAAGTCACCTGGGACTCCCATGCTGATGGAGCTGAGAGTACCTTGACAGAATATTACTTGGTCTCCCCTTCCTGGCACTGTCTCTCTGAGCTCCTCTGTGGCTGTATCATATAACCCAACATGTTGATACAAAAGTGATTCAATCTTCTTTGCAGTATAATAAGTATCTTACAAGTCAATGTGAAAGGTCAGATTTAGGAGAGTGGATTAGGACTCAGTGTTAAATTTTCTTTGGATAAATGCACACATTTTAAAGAGAGTCTTTGGTCTGAGAGGTTCATCTAATGTAATGGAAAATTACTCATATGCTGACATAAAATTCTTCAGGTCTATCCTGTGTTTAGTATCACTTGAAGAGACCAGTATTAAAAAAAAAAAAAAAATAAGAGAGAGAGACTGTATCTGTAATATTAGCATAAATTGTTCTCTCAAAATTCTTTCTTTCTTCTTTATTATGATTAAATAATCTGTTTATACATACCTACTTATATATATATTTAGTTGATTTTTTGTTGAAATAAAGTTTAACAAGGATAAAATCCTTCCTTGAAAGTTATAGTCTATACGATGTCAAAATATTTCACTAAATAGTTTTGACATTCTGATATTAGTTATATTGCAAGAGGAATATAATTTTAAATGAAGAAGCAGATGTATTTTATTAAAGGAGTCTTAATTACAAAGGACTTACATCAGGGGTTCTGCTTTTACTACTCATTAAACTTTGTTGAAGTCAGTTCCTGGAGTTTTGTCCAAACAGTTTCTTAGGAATTACACACACAGAAATGTCTTGTTTCTTAAAACATGCACAAAACAGTGATAAATCATTAACATCAAAAGATGTTAATATAACACATTATCTCCTACTGCATGTCACCTGCAGTTAAATAGATGCCTATCACTGAATTGTTATATTTGAAATCTATTTGCACCTGTTTATATTCTCCACATGAGTATTGCACATTCTTCATGTCTATGAATGGGTAAGATATTAAAGCAATAGGTTATGCCTTTAAAATTCATGGAGTTTGGAGGTTTGCAGTATTTTAATTAAAGCATTTCCCTTGGAGAATGCACAAACTCAGAAGTAAAATTTATTCAAAGTTTGTAAGAAACCTAAAGTTTGAGATTATTTATATCACTCCATTTCCACATTTACACAGCAAACATTTTAATCTATAAAACCAGTGACATCTCTCAGACAAGTTATTTATATAATGGTTATGCCAAAAACTTTCTCATTAATGATAAATTATTCTAATTCTGGTTTTGTTTGGCTTTTGCTTCCAGAACATGAACACTAGTTTGTTTTTGTCTGTCTGATTTTTAGTATTGATAATACATTCTTTCCTCCAGAAAATGCATACATAATAACACACTTATTGGACACATGAAAATGTAGTTATATTTTTTTGTACATATTCATGGTAGATCTCAAATTTCTAGGCAATTATACAGTATCAAATTAAAACAACAAAACAAAACAAAACCATATCCCACAACCAAACAAAAACCCAAAGAGAACACCTCACAAACAACAACAAAAATCAAACAAGGAAAAAGACCTCCCCCAAAAAACTACATCATTATCCATTTTAGTTATTGACCCCTCTGAAAGGAATTATTTCATTTTTTACACCTAACATCTCTAAGGAATTTATCTTTATAATGTGTAACCCCTTCTCTGTTCCATACCTTTTTCTCCAATATCTTTACTTTCTGTCCTGGTTTTGGCTGGGATAGAGTTAGTTTTATTCTTGGTAGCTGGTGCAGTGCTGTGTTTTGGATTTTGTATGAGAATAGTGCTGACAACACAATAACATTTTAGCTGTTGCTAAGTAGTGCTTACCATAAGTCAAGGACTTTTGAGTTTGTCATGTTCTGCCCATGAGCAGGTGCACAAGAAGACAGGAAGGAGCACAATCAAGACAGCTGACTCACACTGACAAAAGAGATATTGCATCCCACAGAACATCATGTCCAGTATGTAAGCTGGGGTGTGCTGTCTGGGAGTCACCAGCCAATGCTCAGGGACTTGCTGGGTGTTGATCTGCGGGTGGTGAGCTGTTGCATTGCATATCACTTGATGGTTTTGGGTTTTATTCCTCTCTCTCCCTCTTTCATTTTTATGATTATTATTAGTGATGATTTAATTATTTTTATATTTTTATTTATTAAGTGGTTTTTATTTCAAAACACGGGTTTTTACTATTTTCTGATTCTCCTCCACATCCCACCAGTGGAGGTGGGGAAGTGAGCAAGCAGCTGTGCTGTACTTAGTTGTCTGCTGGGGTAAAACCACAACACTTACAAAGTCAAATAACCAAGCTAAATATAAAAGATTACTGGCTGCACATTTATTTAGCTTTAAAAGTATGTTTTTCTCTTTCATGCATTAAAAAAAAATTATCTTCTTGAAAATTCCTCTATTTTCTAAATCAAATTGGTCTAATAAAGCTATTGCTTATTTTTGAGAACTTTATCTGGTTTATGTGGTTAGATCAAAAGGACAGCAGTGCTATTATACCATGAAAAGCAACTTTTAGTCTTCCAGTATGAAAGTCAGACATGTATAAACTAGAGAAGTCATATCTAAGAAGCCTAAAAAATCGTAGACATAAAATGATTTAATTACATCTATACATCACCACTTTTTGATGATCTTTCAGTCAGCTTGTTGTTATCATTTACAGGCAGGCAATGGGAAAACAATGACAATATGTTATATTCTGAGGTAGAAAATAAATAAGTAAATTAAAAGATTCATAAGTCCAGTGCATTTCATCGTCTACCAGTCTGTTTTAAACCCCCCCAAATTGTATCAATTTCTGTATCTCAAAGAAAACTCCTGTCTTGGGCCAGTTTTTGGGTTTGGTTTTGGAGATTTTTTGAGACACTAAAATATACTGGAAACCTGATTGGGATAGATTACTGCATAGAGAGGGTAGCTGACTAATTAGGTTCTGAATTGACTTGTCTAAATAACATGAACTACGAGAAATTCAATGTTACAAGGAAGAATTCGTGTCATAAAAAATGCAGATTGCTCAATCTATATTTTCTACAGATGCTCTTACCCAAATGCCTGACTCAAGTGCATCTCCAAAACCAGTCAAAATATTATACCATTTTGTGAAAATCAGACACATTTGGGGAACAGGTGCTCAATTAAAAGTCTCTCTCTTTGTTAAAATATCATTGCAACATAGTTAGCTAAGGTTGGCACAAGTCACAAGGGAGAACTCAGATTTCCACGTGAAAGCAACTCTGAAATAACTGTCTAAAATTAGCACCTTCTAACAATCCAATTAAAAAACTTGGAAGTTGTAATCATGACATTAGATTTAAGGAATGTTAGGCTGAAAAAGTATAGATTTTAAAAGTTAAATCCAATGTATTAAAGAATTTAATTATTCTAAGTGGTCAAAATCTCAAAAGAGAGGAAAAAAAACATGTTTTTTAAATCCATTGTTGGACAGAATGTAAAGCCTGTCTGCCAAAAGAGATTGTTTAGCCTGGAGAAAAGGAGACAGGGGAAGCCTTATTCCTCTCTATAATTACCTGGAAGGAGTTTGTAGGAAGGTGTGGACTGGTCTTTTCACCCAGGTAACAAGTGGCAGGACAAGAGAACATAGCCTAAAGTTGCACCAGGAGAGGTTCAGTTTGGATATTAAGAAAAAAATTCTTCACTAAATGGGTAGTCAAGCATTGACCAGGCTGCCCAGGAAAGGGGTAGTGTCACTGTCCTTAAAAGACTTGTAGCTGTGATGTTTAGGGGCATGATTTATGGGTGGACTTGGCAGTGGTTAGTAGTTGGACTAGATGAACTTAATGGTCTCTTCCAACTTAAATGATTCTATGATTCTGTGAAGATGAAATTATGTTGCATCTACTGAGAAACAACAAAATAAATTGTGCTCTATCAAGAAATGCAAGAAGGTTTTTTTGTTGTTGTTGTTTTTGTTTTTTAATAGGAGCTTGATACATTGCAGTCATGGTTGTTTTCTGACAATGCCACAAGTAGGCAATGCATTGTCAAATGAAGTTGAGCATTGTCTTCCTTAACCATAATAGTGTTAAATTCCTTCTGAATAATACATGGGCCTATAGTATCTAGAGATAAAACTAAAAATCAACCTGTGGTTGTGGTTTAACCCAGAAGGCACCTAAACACCACACAGATATTTGCTCACTTCCCTCCCCTAATGGGCTGGGAGAGAGAATTGCATCAAAAGTAAAATTTGTAATTTGAGATAAAGTCAGTTTAGTAGGAAAGGAAAAAAAACCATAGTAATAATAATAGAATTAGAATATAAAATTTGGCTGATTGTTGAGGAATGCATTGCTTAGTGCAAGTAGCTCAGTGTGCAGTTGCAGCGTGAGCTGCAGATTGATCTTTGTTTGTCCGGAGCATGAGACAAGAGGCCAGGAGGTGGCACTGACACTTTTTGCAGTGGGCATAAACAAAGGGCACAGAGACTTGTGGCATCAGCCAGGTGACTGGACAGTCAGAGACACAGCAGGAGCTGATGACTCCAGAGGAAGACTCCAGACTTTCATGGGCTTAGACTATAACGGTATAAAAGCCTGGGGATTCCTTTGTTTAGGGTTCCTCCTCAAAGGCAGCAGCTCTATCTGTTACTCTGTTGTTGCATCATGATTAAATTATTTTAAGAACCCAGACCTCCGAGACTCTTCTATGGGAAACTTGGGGTCAAGCTGATAAGGAAAGCTGGTCTGACTGTGTGAGAGCAGTGTGTGTAGGGAGTTAAGGTGAGGCACGTGTAGACTCACTGAAGACATCCACTACAAAAGGACTTCGGTCCCAGCTCAAGTGGTGCAGGTGTGACTGCCGTAACAACTTCTGTATGGTCAGAGAGGGAAATTTCCCTAACAGTTATGTACAATTCAATTGCTCATCACCTGCTGACTGATGCCCAGCCACTTCCTGAACAACATCATCTGGCCGGCCTTGCCCTCAGTTTATATACTGAGCATGATGTATATGGTATGGAATATCCCTTTGGCCAGTTTGGGTCATTTGTCCTGTGTGTGTCCCCTTCCAACTTCTTGTGCACATCTTTTCCTTCCAGCCTACTCACTAGCCAGGACAGTATGAGAGGCTGAAGTAGCAATGATTTAAGGGAGCCTTGCCTAGCAACTGCTAATCATCAGTGTGTTTTCATTATTGTCATCCTTAATCCAAAACACATAACTTTCCCAATTACTGTGAAGAAAATTAATTCTATCCCAGCTGAAACGAGGACAATAATCTATTTCATCTCTTTAGTAAAACAAATATTTGATGTTTCAAGGATCTTTCATCATTAATAGTACTAGATACTATAAAGCTATTGCTTTCCTTAATGGATACCTATCAAAAATAATATCAAATATATGATATAAATATGACCCTTCAAATGACACACTTTATATACTACCCAAAACCAGACTTGTATTCAATGGCTGTAGCCATCCATTATCCCTGTTAGAGATGAAATCTCTCAGACTTGAACATCATCTTGAATTCCCTTTCACCTGCACCCCACTCATAAGATCAGTTTCCAGTCTAGCATTTTATGTTTCCTTACACCATAATCTATTGTGCTCATTTACAATGGGATAGAGTTGATTTTCTTCATAGTAGCTAGTATGGGGCTATGTTGTGGATTTGTGACCAAAGCAGTTTTGATAACAGTGATGTTTTAACTATTGCTGAGCAGTGCTTACACAGAGTCAAGGTCTTTTCTGCTTCTTACAGTCAGTGCATAGCTGGGAGTGCACAAGAATTTTGGAGGGGATACAAATGGAACAGCTGGCCCCAAATAATCAAAGCAATTTGCCATAGCTTATGATATGACCAGCAATAAAAGCTGGGGGAAGAAGAAGAAAGAGGGGGACATTTTCAGTTACAGTGTTCATCTTCTCAAGTAATGATTACTTGTGACAGAGCCCAGCTTCCCTGGAGATGGCTGACTGCCCTTGGGAAATGGTGAATTAATTTCTGGTTTTGTTTTACTTGCACTTACAGCTTTTGCCTTTTGTTATTGTTATAAAATTTTCTACTATCTCAAATTATGAAATTTCTTGCTTTTACTTTTACAATTCTCTCCCTCATCCCACTGTGGGACAATGAGTTGTGTGGGGATCAGCTGTCTACCAGGGTTAAACCATAACAGCTGTATTCCCCACTCTGCTTCACAGTACTCTATGAGACATCCTGAAAATTTACAGACTCCATGCTGTCAAGTACTTCCACTTCTCTGGATTTACTAGTGAATGATTTTGGAAAGGACAGGACTGCTACTGCTAGCCAGGTACCAAGTTACTTGGTGATATCTGTTCTCTTCCTGTGCTGAAGAGCCAAGGAGAGGCAGCACCTTTCAAAAATTTTATGAGGAGGTTTGACATTTTCACATCAGGAGATCTTGTCCAGGTTGGGAAGCAATGAATGACATCACTGCATTTCCAAAAGTGGAGAAAAAATGTTATCAAGGGCTGGTGGCAAATTATAACTAATGGTAGTGATTTGAATAGACCCATTTATTATTTCGATCACCTACAAAATTATTTTAATACCAGGCTCTGGGACCTTGACCCACAGATGACTCCAGTGGAAGTGAAATAATCATGTTAATTTATTTTTGTCTTAGCTCATGTCCTAAGTACACATTTTAAATTACAATCAGCTAGATGAGTCAGTTATGTAAAAGTTAATTGATTTCTTACAATATTTAATCAAAATCCATCTAGAGCTAAAAATGCAAGCTAACACCTAGAGATCGTGCCTTAAATTACAGCAAATCCAATATGTATCAGATCAACATCTGAAGATTCCCTGGAAGCATTTTGCTTCTAATCTGCATATCTTCCTCTTTTTCCTTTTTATTTTCCCCTTCAAAATGAGGATAATTTACACTAAGAATAATTGATGTGGACAACATGTAATGCCAAATGCATGAAGGTTTTCTAGACCTGCCAGTAAACTGCTAGTATTACAAACTGATTTTCCTTCTGTCTTTCACGTCTTGAAGTGAGATGTTACCTGAAGATTGTCCATGCAGGAAGACTTGTGTATTCTTTCATTCCCAAGTGTCTAGGGAAACAAAAAGAGTATGAAAAGCCATATGCTGAAAGAAATATAGTCACATATGTTTGATACTGACATCCTTGGAGGGAACTTGTGTAAAAGATTTTCAGAAACTGATGTAGTCATAGCTATCAGATACATTAATCTGCTAATTAGGAAATCTGTAGAGTTTTTCCATCCAAGGCAGTTTTCATTGGTAAAATCTGTTAGAATACAATATTTCTTCAAATACATCAAGATCATTATTAAACCCAGAAATATATCTACAAGAAATTGTCTTTGTACTTGGAGAACCAGGAGTTCTAGGCTACTTCCTATAAGGCTGAGTAACTCTTTCTGACCCTAATGCCATAAATCGCATCCTGTAAATCTTGGTACAATTTTTATGATTAACATATGGGAGAATGAGGTTGAATCCCTAAACTGTAAAGCTGATGCAGAACTACTGAGAAGTGCTGAAAGTTTGAGATTATGTGTAAGGAAATGTGGGAGAAAGCTTAACATATGAGGACTGGAAAGAGCATTTAAGAAAATGGACCTACGAGGTCGGCAATGCTGAGGAGCAACCCAGGCCAGACCAGCTACATATATGAGAGACTTTTGTTGTTGAAGTTTAAAAGTTATGTGTTTTACTGTATGGTTCTTGGTTTGGAAAGTTTTATTGTACAATTGTCCCACTGCTTGGCTGTCACCCCTCACCTTTATGCCCCTTATAGCTTTGTTCCTAGTTAGTTGCCATGTCGCTGAGGTGCACGGGCCATTTCCCAGGCCAGGGAAGCCCCACCTGGGTATCGTCCCTGCCTTGAGCTGCTGTTGCTGCTGCCACTTCCATGCGGGAGCATCAGGCACCCACTGGGGGGTCTCCTGGGGGATCCAGGGCAACATTATCCTTACCCAATCCTGTCCAAGCTCCAGAACGTTCCCTCAGAACCCTATAAATACTCATGTTGTCCCTCAATAAACTTCTTCATTTGTGCCTTTGTTTCATCCAGTGCAGAGTGTGTGTTGGGTCATTTTTCCCTTGGTCAACGGCTCGTCAAATAAATACATACTCCATTTGAAGTACCTCTGTCCACACAGAGATAGGAATCACTGTCCTGAAAGAAATGGTTCATTGCAAAACTTGCAGCTGACTAAGGCCTCACAGTGATTGCTATTTGTCCCTCAGCCTGTATCCCCAAAGAATTCCTGTTTCTCATATGTTTTAACAACACACAACCAAACAGTCACATATTAGATAAAACTAGAAAGCATAAGTATAGAGCAGTTTTTTTGTCCATTCTTCACATTTCTGCAGTATCCTGGTACTTCAGAACTGGTGTGTTCAAAAGTATTTGTCTACAAAGGAAAATAAACTGTGAGATTTCTAAAAGGATTTTAGTGGGGGATATTTCAAGCTTCTTATTTGGAATAAAAATAAATTTTTCAATCACACTATTTCATAAGAAATCAATTATTTTTGATTTAGGGAGGGGGAACATGCGAAAATTACTGATAGAAACATAAAAACATTGTAAGGATAAGAAAGGAAACTCAGCTCCTAGTGCAGTACATACTTAAAAGGTGGTCTGCTGTAGGGAGGATATAATGATAACAGAATGCAAATGTTTCTTCTGTCTTTTTTTTTTTGCTCACTGAATATAATGTCTACTTTTCTTTCTTTGTCCATGAGTTTACATAAAAATACTTTTTTCTCTCTTTTTTTTCTTTCAGCTGCTTTCTGCAATTTTATTGCATTAATAAATATATATTTTATATATATAGGCATTTGTATGTATGTATATAGTCACATATAGTTGAAAAATTTTAAAAACCTTTATTTTTCTGGCAAATTTAAAACCTTAGCAGTAAGCCAAAAGTCCCTAATAGTAGAATCATAAACCTTAACACTTACTTGTATTTTACTTACCCAAAAGTTGTTATACAATCTCTGCTGAACAACTAGAATCATAAACCAGAATAAAATTCTTCCTAATGTAAAGCTGTATCCTACAAAATCTTACTCCTTAATTTGAGATCTCAACTGCTTTTGAAATCACAATGTAATTATTCATCTAGAAGAGTGAGAAGAGCCTGAAGTCTATTCCTGTGAAAACATGGTGCTTAGTGTTGCACACAAAATGAAATAAATGTTTATCTCTAAGTACTAACTGAAAATCTCCAATTAAATTTGACACAGTTGCATTAATTCATATGAGAGAACAGTTATGATATTTATAAATTAGAATCTATAAGAAAAATTATAAGTATTTATTTACTTTGTAATTTTTAATTTATAAAACTGGAGAAATATTTATAGCATATATAACAAAAAGATGTAACTACCTGTGCTAGTTCATATGGCTGGAAAAGTGTCACAATAAATGATATTGAAGAGACAAGAAGGTACAGTACATTTCTAAACTGATATGCAGAATTTGGATTTCAAAGATAAAGACAGATATGTGAACTTAGGCAGGCATACATAAGGAATATGTGATGGAATTCAAACCAAGATTGTTATCTAAGATATTAGGAGTGAATGATTTTTGGTGGGTTTTTTTGTTGCTTATTCACTGAATTCAGACCACAGGTTTTGGGTGTTATTTTCACGTAGTTAAGGTGAGATGAGCTAAACTCCATCTCTGGTAGAAGATCACAGAATGGTCGAGGTTGGAAGTGACATCTGGAGACCACTTGGTCCAAGACCCTGCTCAAGTAAAGCCACCCAGAGCTTGTTGCCCAGGTCATGGCCTTACAGATTTTGAAGGTCTCCAAGGATGGAGATTCGAAAACCTTCCTGGTCAACCTGTTCCAGTGCTTAGTCACACTCACAATAAAATAAAATTGTGACATTTGGGCAGAAACTCTTGCATTTCAGCTTGTCCCCATTGTCCACCTCTTGTACTGCCACTAAGCACCATTGAAAAAAGTCCTGTCCCTTCAAGAATATATATATCTGTGTATATATAGAGATATAATGTTATGTGATCCCTCCCTGAGGCTTCTCTTCTCAAGATGAACAATACCAGTTCTCAAAGCCATTTCTCATAGGAATATTTGTGGTCCTTACCTGAGTACTATCCAGCTGCTCCAAAACAAAACTGTCATAAAGAGTATAAATAAAATTATTCACTTTCCTCTCCAAGATCCATGGGTTGATTTTGAATTTCTTTTCAAGAAAGTGTGCCTTGCTAGACATAGCTTTCATTCCTAGCCCTCTCCTGGGAAACTCAAGATGCATATAATTGTGCTCAAGTTGAGAAGACTCTTGACTTTGTAGCTTGTAAGACAAATGCTTGCTTGTTCTGACCAGTTTTCATTTTACTAGATTTTTTTGTTTAATAAAAAAAGGGAAAAAATATTGCTAACAATCAAGAAAACCTGATTACATTTTGGTTTTAGTACTGGGCACAGGAAGAATAGTATGTATCTTTGGTGTCCTTGTAGGATTTTCCTAAGCCATATCTACACTGGAACATTGAGCTACGTGTTAGGTCAGGAAGTCAAATCTTAATGTGCCCTTTAATGAAAACTCAAGACAAAACATCACATCTGTCTCAGGCTGGCCTAGTTTTTTACCAACCCTGGACTGCCTCCTCCCTCCCCCCAGAGTCTTCCCGGCAAGGAGAAAAAAAAACTGAAAAGAAAAGGACTTAAAAGAAACTGAATTGAATTAAAAAGAAATTATATTTTCTAACATTTGCAAGTACATATGCAATTTGTACACACTATGTGGACCTCCACCCCAGGGGGAAAAGGGAAAAGGGAAAAAAAGAGGACTGGTCAACCAGAAATAGGGAAAAAAACAAAACTAAAATCAAACAAATGAAACAGATAAATACAATTAAAGACCTCGGGAAAGGAGAACAAGCATGAAATAATCTCACCATGTCCCGGGATAGCAAAACCAACAGAAACAGAGCAGACCCTCCAGGCTTCTCCTGCTTCCCTCAGCCTTGCCGGAACCAGGAGGACAAAACTCCTTCCTATCTCCCCTCCTCCTCTGTTATGTGGAAAACAAGTGTGGAATACTCTGTAATGTTCACTTCCTTAGTTACACTGCTTACTGAGGAAGCCATGGATCAAACCCATTACAACATCACATTAAGTACAATATTTAAAGTAGACAATACTCATGCACAACCTTGTTATTAGCCCACTTATGCCCCTTCAACATTTTTTATGTACCTTACTTTCCTGGTTTGTGTTGCAATTTTGACCCAGCTGGAAACATTCAAAGTCCCGCAGCATCACTACCAACACTGACCACAAGACTCACACCTGAACTTCCCAAAGAACTAGTTGAGAAAACAATTCTTTGGGAAGGTAGCAGGAAAAAAGGTTAATAGCAAGAGGTTGCATCACTACAGAATTTGTATGAAAACACAAAATAAGATCAGTATTACATTTCAAAATGCTGACTATGTTGCTCGGCATTACTTACTCCTAAACACTACAGAGCATATCACATAAATTTGACTACCACCTTGGATATGCATCACTGTATATCTGGTCCATTTATTCACAAGATCGTTCAGATGTTTTATGTCATTATCTGTCATCAAGCCAGCCCAGACTCCCACACTAAAAGCCCTGTCTTCTCTCAGGAATGTCTACTGGCCATGCACAGAAACTTAAAGCTAAAGGGAGCCAATTAAATATACTTTGAAACCCCAGAAAGCATTTTTGTTCAGACAATAACTAGGTGGAACAAAGGAGAATGTACACAGAAAATTTCAATTAAGAATCAAACAAGTGTCTTTGTTTTTGTCCTAAAAGGTACAGAGGGAAAAGAGAACAGTGGCCTATATAACTGTGCCTGCAAGATGGAGAACTTAATTACCAAACATCTTTAAAAATGCCATTAAATAATAATAAATAACAACAAGCCCACACATACAGGAAGTTATAGTTCTATATTGCTAATTAAAATAAAACAATGAAATAGATATTATGTTTTAAAGGCCTGATCTGGTCTTTTATGCCTATCTATACCTTTAGCAAGTACTTCCCTTCCTACCTAGCTACACAAGACACTGTAATGGTTCTGCTGCCATGGATGCTATCCAATGCCTGCCTTTTGCAGGCATGCACTGGCTCTTTTCCTGGTGCCACTAAAAAAAAACAATGTTAGCCAATGTAACAGACTGTGGAATAGCTTTCCTGATGTTCAGGGAAGCAGGCTTATGAAAATGTCCTGAATATATGCCAGCCTTCTTGATTTTTCTATTGAAGTTTAAAAAAAATAGCTTTAGGATTTTTATTCTTTACCTTACTAGACTGTGAAGAACATAACCACTAATTCATGTCCATTATCATACTATTCATGCCTTTGAGAGAGTTTCTGGCTGGTGACCCTTGGTAAGCTGTCACCAGTTCCCTGCCAGATATTCTTTGCAAGCATCATCTTTTCTGTTTTGGTATGCTACAAGATATTGAAGATATTGTAACTCTTCAATAGCTGAAGTGGTGAACATATCATTCCTTAGGAGAATGAAGGGAGGGGGAGAGAGAGAGACAGAGAGAGAATAGGGCAATGGAAAAAGAAGTAAATCAGAATTGGTTGATGTCCTTTGGAGGAAAGTCTGTAACCACCCTACTCTTTCCTGTGTGCATATGTTTTTGGAAAGAATTATAGTTTATTAAGATCAAAGTTGCTAGCTATCTCAACCTCTCATTGGAAACAAAAGAGTATACCCATCTATGCTGACTGAGTGTTTTTAGAGAAGTTACTGTGAACCAGCAGCTACTTAAAAATTTGTATTTTAATAGACTGAAGACATGTGAGACCCTAAAAAGTCATATTTGTTAGACTTTAAGAGACTACCATTCACAGACTCCTCATTCATTCCAACAGTATGAGTTGAAATTTTGCTCTGAGAGTTGCCACCCAAGTACAGCAAGAAGAGCAAAAGTCCTAACATCACTCTGCCTTCTCCTTGCATAAGTATCCCAGAGATATGCCCTTAGCCCTTTTAAGCATTCCATAGCCTGCACTGCCTAATTAGTCACCACTTTTCTTCTACAATAAAACAGTAGTAACATGCATTTCACATCAGTGTTGTGATACTGCATCAGTCCGAGAAGACACAGAATTATCCAGATGCTCTTGTTACCATAAATGTCACCTTTGTTGTCTGCTAGATACTTTTTGCATCAACATTTGTTCTAGTGTCACACATTTCATTTGCAATAGTGTCCTGTGTATTCCTTCTTCCTTTAGTGAATACTTCTATTTACTTGTATTTTATATTTGCTCATTTGAGAGCTGTAGGTTGTTCTTTTCCTTTTCACAAGAGCAAAAGCTGTACAGAACCCCTCTGAGCACAAAAGAGGCTTAACTTGGCTGCTGTTCTCTGAAATTTTCCATGGTATTCTGTAGTGAATCATCTATATATTCATTAAAATACTTTCCTTCTGTTTTGCAGAGAAATTAATTTCAAAGCACAGTATATTTTTTTTCACTTTCCAGACGTCAGAGTCTTGCACATCATCTTTCTTTTGATAATCTAGTCCCAAAAAATAAGGTATAATTAAAAGTGCAGAAGAAACTGAGTTTCCCGAATACAATTTTTGCAAGAACTGATGTCTGATCACTTGTACCAGTTCTCAGTAACTTTTTTAACTTCAGTATTTATCTGGACCACCCTAAAAGTTATGTTAGGGTTTTTGTAATTATTGCACTTTAAGATTCTCTATTTTAATGTTGCATAAATGAATGTTCTCTTTAATTTGAAATAAAACATGACATTATTTATTTAAGAAGCACCAGTACAATTCAGACTAATCTAATAAAATAGAGTCTTTGTTCTAGCAAAAAAATATTGGCTGCTATTTTAAGTGCACCAAAACATTGACATGTCATTTCTAACTAACATTGTTAATTTGTAAAAAGAGGAATATTATGTCTGAAAAAATTTATTCCAAAGAAATGTTAGGTTATGCAAGAAAAAGATCATCTCCCTATCCACAGAAGAAGGCAGTGGCACAGAGCAGGCAAGGAAAGCTAAATAATTCAGTTGGAGATACAAACCCTGTCCTGAACCAGGGGTCAGTTGAGATGAACATATGTGTCTGTCCATCTGTGGCTCAGGCAATGGTAGAAGAGCAAAGATCCAGAACTAGCTGATGGATGGACTGTATGTGGGATCTCATTTCCCGAAGTAATCCAAAGTGTGTGTGTTTGTGTCTGTGTCTTGGTATACATGTGTGAGGGTGTCTGTACCAGCAACTGGAGTGGGGCTGCAGCACATGGCCACAGTGCACATTCCAGCAACTGGGGAGACTGGGATGCAGAAGCAAGTACTGGCCAGAGCAAGGGTCTGAGCTAGAGGGATCCATATTGAACAATGTATATGTACACATATGTATTTCCCACTAACCGGCCTTTATCCTGATCAGTCACACAGGGCAGAAGAATGAGGTTGTTTGTGCTGTGTGTATGAGAACTACCTGTGTGTCTGCCTGTGAATGGTGAGGCCAGCTATGCAATTTTGTATGTATATGTTGTATATGTCTATTTCTGCACACACCCATTGTGATGTAATGCTTTCTGAACACTTTAATAATTTACAAGACTATTCTAAATGTAGAGTAAATATATTTACTCTGCTAAATCAAAAAAGTCTGGGGAAGCACATTTGAGTGATGAACTTCATGATTTGCTTTCTGCTCACTCCCTGCCTCTGTTTCAGGTTGTTCCAACAATCATCTGTTCAAGAAAATGGCCAAATGTGCTTTAGGGGTGTTTCACTGAAGGCATAACTTCTGAGAGGTGTTATAAATGAGGCTGTACCAAATGTGGTTCTTTTCCTGTCTCAAACACCTCAGTCTCAAACACCTCAGCACCTTCAAACAATCTTTTATGTACTTAAACCACACTCCAGTCTTGCAGAAGGTAACTTCAGCTTTGTAGTATGGAAATTATCACTCTTGTATACTGCATAACAATCCTCTCACTATTTTAGATACTTTTAAATGAGAAAATAAAAAGTCCTACTTATGAAACGTTATTTATGTCTTAGGTTTACAGAGGTGTTAGATGGTTCACATCAAGGATTAAAGGTCAAGTGTGGTCATAGTGGGTCTGCTCTAATATTGTTTGAGCTGATTTCAGCATAGATGGGCTCCTCTACTTTTCTGGGGACTCGTGGACAATTTCCTGGAATAAATGAATTTAATAATACTAAAGTAACTGTCCAAGACTTCAACAAGATTTATCTTCCATGATGTCATGCTGGTACACAGAGATATGGGATAGAGAAAAAAGCTGACACTTTTGGCGTGTGAAGTCTGGTTCTATCGCAGTCCACTGCACAAGATTAACCTTCTGAGCTGCAACAATAATGTGCAGAATCTATCTTCGCTGAACAAATGCCTCCATTAAAGCAACAAAAAAGGATGCTATTTGTACAGCTTCAGCATTTATTTCAAAGAATCTTTGTCCAAAGCTGGGTAAATAAAGTTTTGCTATGAATATATGACTTTCCCTATAAAGTTTATGAAAACATCTAACATATTGAGGTGTGCAGCCAAATATATTTTCCCCGATGGTTAGACACTATGGCAGTTACTGTAGCTATGCAAACCACCTAGCATTACCTCATACTCTTTTAACACTAATGAACCTCGCAGAGTTGTTCCCAGATTGGTTTCACTTATGAATGTTTTTTTTTTTTCTTAAAGAACTTTCATATCTGGATCCAGACCAAAACCTACCTAGAGGAATAGTATAATTTTGTTGATTTAAGAGGAATCTTAAAAGCAGTTCAGACAGGTATGCGTATGGAATCAGGACTTTATGCAGTCGTCTTTACTTAGGATGTTACCTTTAGTCTGAGCCCTTCCTTCCTCTTCTACTGCCCTTCTTCACTCCCCTGTCTGGACCAAAATTTTTCATCATGCTGTTAAGAAAAGATGGTCTTTGCTATAATTGTAGGTATTTGTCACTAGGTTTGATTTTTCTTTTCATTTTTTTTATTCTTCCTTTTCCCATGCATGCTTACCATTTGGAAAATAGCCAAAAAAATCATGGGCCAAGTAGGCTGCCTGGAAATGTTTTTTTTTGCACTCATTATCCCAGATGGAGTCAAGCCAAAAATATATGATGTTTTAAGGCATTACTCCACATCTCATTATTGCTTACCAACAAACAATGTAATTCAAAAGAAATTGTCACGTGAAAGGGAGGAGGGAGGCAGAAATACAAAGATTTCTAGTCTTAACTGTATTAATTAAAAGTTATTAGCTGTAAGTGCTTCCAGACAATCAAATCCTTATGCACCCCAACACTGTCTGTCTTTTAACTGACAGCACACAGTTTGGAAGGCGTTCTGACCTGTGATATGAAGCCACACTTCAGCCAGGGAGAAACTTATTAGCAATAAGCGCTTCTAGACAATCAGAGCCTTATGTTCCCATCACTGTCTGTCAGCTACTGGACAGCCTACAGTTTGGAAGGTTTTCTAACTTCTAATATGAAGCCACACTTAAGCCAGAAAAGAACTTTTCTCACAACCGCTCCCAAAATAACATTTATTATTACAAATATGTGACAGTTATTGTGGGTTCTGCTTTGCCGGTGATAACATTCAGCTGCAAGATTGTATTTCATTGATAATAAAAGACCCCAAAAGAAACCAGCACAAAACACATTCTACAGAGACAAACACACTAAACTCAAGTTACAGTACAGCAATGTATTCCATTTTCACAACAGACAGAAACTAGCAACAAAGAACTACTACCTAAAAACACAGCCATCTAAAACATTTATCTAGACACTCTCAATAACATAGGACAATACAATATCTTGCACACCACTCTCTCTGTAACACAAAACAAAAAGAACAGAGCTTCTTTTTATCAATGCATATGTTGATAAAGAAACTGCACATTGAAAGTAAAGCAAGTTACTGTAGTTGCAAAACAGAGCTGGTCTTATAAAGTAAGAATAGCAAAAAAGCAATGCCCAATATAAAGCAGCAAAGTGTGAAGCAAGTTACTGTTATTAGTATTAAGGTAGCAAAACACATTTAGTAAAGGAAATGCTTATAAAGTAAGAATCAAAGTAGCTGTAAGAAATGAATAAAGTTAAGAAAATAAAGTTAGAATAAATAGAAAGCACATGGTCTTCTCACCCCTACATTGTTCCAGGAGGAGGAGGAGACAGAACAAGATGCAGCAATTGCCTTCACAGAGACACTGGCATTTTCCTCTCTCTGCTGGAGTTTAAACTCCACACACTTTTTATACCTTTTTTTTCCTTCATGTGGTTTTGTGACCAATAGTCAATCTATTGGGGGGGGGGGGTGATGGTGATGCAGATGCCTGAGGCAAGGTGGGTCCTAGAGCAGTCATAGAAGATATCCCAAATGAAGACTGTGCTATTTCTTAACACTCCATCCTTTGTTATTCTTATCAGTTTGAAAGCCTTTGTCCTTGGCCAGAAGCATCCCTGCAGGGGGTGGGGGCGTCTCCCTCAACCCATCAGGTTTTATCAGGGGACATCAACCCACAGAAATTTACAGAAATTTAAGGAGGCATATTTTTTCACATAGTCACAGACAACCTCATTTTCACTGGAAATGAAAAGATGTCACCCTTAATTTCCTATTATTTTTTATTGATTTTTCTGGGGCTCAAAATTTTGGAAGACACTTAAAAAGTTGTGGATGTCAATTACATCTTACATGTATTTTAACATTTTGAGTTCTGTCTTCTATCTGCCCCTACCATACTGCAATATTGAACTTGAGGATCAACTCATGCGAAGGTTAACTCAGAACACAGATATTGTGAAGAAAATTAACTGTACCTTAGCCAAAGCCAGCACAGGTAGATTCTGATTAGTGAGGACTCTTAAGGTGGGGGGCTTAAATAATTGACGGATATGAGACTTAAGGTATTTCTGCTTCCTTAATATTTCCTTACAGGCTAGATCTGATAATGTTTGTTATAACTTCTGGTTAATTGTCTGAAGCATGTAGCTGCTACCATGCTCTGTTGGGCACAAACACCTGCCATGGATTGTTCTTCTGAACCTATAGGGAGAGTTATTGATAAGGTTTGATATGATACATAGTTATCTACCTATCTAAGAATGAGACTTGTGCAGATAATACATTTCCTTTATTTTATGGTTGAAGAAAACATTATCAGTGAAATTTTTGGAACGGTCTAAAATATATTTTCCCAGAACAAGAGAAAAATTATCTCAGAGAATGTTTTAGGTTCTACAAAATATTTTCGTCAATTTAAATGTAATAATTAATTTATCTGCAGATTGTAAGCAGATTTTTTTCAAATTTCTTAGAAACTGGGAAGCTCAGGATGCAAAGCGTTAAACAGTTCATTTGATGAAATCAACATTTTAGTATTTCTTCTTTATGCATTTGTCTGTTTTCAGTACGGCATTTGATCCAAACATGTACAGTTTCAGTTACCTCTAAACTGGATTTAGAGGAAAATATGCTGCTAACTTATGAGTAGTCTCTGTCAATAGAGACTGTCTTATCAACAGAGTTCAAATCAAGATAAAATCAAGAGTCAGATATATTCATATAATCTTCAGAAAAAATAATATATCCTTGCTTTAAAAATATCTTAAAAGAAACTATGGCAGATATCTGACAATAAATATTCATTCAATGGACTAAATTAATCTAAATTCGATAATAAATTATAACTTCTTATGTAAAAGACAAGCATTGATGTTATTGGTACTGAGGACTGAGATAGTTTAAAAAATCATTAAAATTATTTAAGCAAGAATTATTTCTGTTTAACTTTCAAAGATCAACAGAAGTGTAGACTAGCTGGACAGGTGTTGGTGTGCAAATGCATGGAGTGTTTTTGGAAGGTTATGAAGACCCATACTCCTAAGCTGTCCATTTTTGGTGAAAAACTTTGGTGGAATAAAGATTATTACTGACATTTTTTGTAAAGTCTCTTCAGTAAAAATCACATATAACATATGTAAGCACTGGTGTGTGTGTGGTCCACTCAAACAGACCATAAAGCTATTAGAGGTTTTCATTATGTCTTCCAGGGCTTGGTTAGTTCAAAATGACATTTCTATTCTTTGTTTTTAGAGGTGTTGCCAGATGAAGAACTCTTTGCTCAGCTGGCAGGGAAAATATAACACTTATTCTTAAAAACCACTAGTCTATGGAACTGCACAATATTTATTTTGTAGAAGAAAAACAGGGGAGTAACCAGCCTACATATGCCAAGTCAGTTCCATATTTTGGAAGCAACAGCAGTTCATCAAGTGGTCAAGTATACCTTTGGGGTCTACGACCACCAGAGACCACCAAAGGGATCCCTGGGGCAGAAGAACACATGTGCAAAAGGCAAGAAACATATGCTAAAGATTTGAGGGAAATGATTATCATATGTATGTTCATTCTGGGAAAATCAATGAATATGTATGTAAAACACCGTAGATAAACAGGAGCCTTTTCTCTTCTCAGCTTTCACAATATTTCAGAGGAAATATCCCCTCATGCACTGAATAAGGAATGATGGCACCTTGACGTTAAATTGGTGTTAAGGAGTTTTTGATTGTTTTTCAAAAACAGAGAGATCAAGAAAATTTTATGAGCATTAACCTGGCTGAGAATCTCCCTTTTTTTTTTTTTTCTTGGGAAATAAAAGACATTTGTGCCTTCCATTTCTTTCCTGATAAGTAAGATTTAATGTAGTTGGGTGGAGAGAATGACTTGAGGGATTTCCAATGGTTCCTTGTGAAGGAGTTCAAATCTCTTCCCTCCTATATCCATATCTTTCTTGCCCAAATCCCTCTTCCATTTTTGCTATTCATGTCATCCATACTAACGAGTTTCTTAAATTTTGGTATCTTAGAATCACAGAATGGGTCAGGTTGGAAGGGACCACAGTGGGTCATCTCATCCAACCTCCTTGCTCAAGCAGGATCATCCTAGAGCACATTGCATGAGGTTTTGTCCAGAACATTCCTGAATACCTTCAGTAAGGGAGACCACACACAACCTCTCTGAGAAATCTGATCCAGTGTCTTGTTGTCTGCACTGTAAAGAAGTTCTTCCTAATATTCAGGTTAAATTTCCTGTGCATCAGTTTCTGTCTGTTGCCTCCTATCTGTTGCTGGCTGCCACTGAGAAGAGCCTTTCTCTATTCTTTTGACACTCTGCCTTCAGATACTTATATTGATGCGGTCCCCTCTCAGTCATCTCTGCTCGAGGCTGAATAGACTCTGCTCCCTCAATCTTTCCTCATAAGAGAGATGCTCTAGTTGCTTGATCATCTTCATAGCCCTCCACTGGATTGGCTCCAGGAGCTCCATGTCTCACTTGTGCTAAGAAGCCCAGAACTGGACACAGCACTCCAGATGAGACCTCGCTAAGAGTGAGTAGAGGGGCAGGATCACCTTCTGCTGATGATGCTCTTCCTAATGCCCCAGGATATCAGTGGCCTTCTCGGCCACAAGGACACAGTGCTGGCTTACGGACAGCTTGCTCTCCCCCAAGTCCTTCACAGAGCTGCTTTCAAGCAGGTTGGCCCCCAGCCTGTACTTGTCTATGGGGTTGTTCCTCCCCAGGTGCATGACAACGCATTTGCCTTTGCTGAATTTCAGGCAGCTCTTCTTTGTCCATCTCTCCAACTTATTGAGGTCCTTCTAAAATGCTACATAGTACTCTGGGGTTTGGGCCACTCCTCCCAGTTCTGTGTATCAGAAACTTGCTGAGGAGGCACCTACCTCTTCATTCAAGTAATTGATGGATAACTTAAACAATACTGGGTCTGGCATGCAACCTTGGGAGACACCACTAGTGACAGGCCTCCGACTAGACCATGTCACACTGATTAGAACACACTGGGTTCTGCCATTCAGCCAGTTTTCAAAACACCTCAATATCTGCTCATACAGCACACACTTCCTGAGACTGCCTATGGGAATGTTGTGAGAGACAGTGATGAAAGCCTTGACGAACTCAGGGTAGGCAGTGTCTACTGCTCCCCCCTCATCCATCCAGGTAGCTGTTTCATTGTAGAAGGCATTCAGCTTGGTCAAGCATGATATACCTTCAGTGAATCCATGCTGACTACTCCTGATCATTCTCTTGACATCCTTGTGTATAGAGATGGCCTCCAGAATGAGATGCTCCTTCAGCTTTCCAGCGACTGAGGTGAGGCTCACTGGCTTGTCGTTCCCCTTGATCTTTATTCTCGGCCTTTTGGAAGATCAGGATGGTATTTTCTTTCTTTCAGTCCTCAGGCACCTCTCCTGATCACCATAACCTTCCAAAGATGATCATGAGTGGCCTTGCTATGGTGGCTGCCAGCTCTCTCAGCACTTACAGATGCAACAACATTTCTGTCCTACCACCCACTGTTTCTTGTGTTTTGTTTTTGGTTTTTTTGCTACCTACTGATGAATGGATACTTTCTGCATTATTTTCTGATTAAAATGTTAACATTTCAAGAAGTCATTCATTCCTACATTATTAGATAAACACAAACATACATACACACATATGAGACACACCTTTGAAAATTTTTTAAATAAATCTTTTACAATGTAGCATTTTCTGGAAAACTATTCAAAAAAACCCCCAACACCAAACCTTTATTTTCTTGATAAAGGTTGCACACTTTGAAAATTACTATGGAGCTGATTTCTTTAGAGATTTTTTGTGTGTGAATTTTTTCATACTGTATTTCTGACGCCCATTATTACCCTTCTGAAAAACTGGAAGTAATTTGATCTTAGTGCAAGAGGTAATTGTGGACATTGTTGATCGTGAGTTGCCTAAAATGGGACAAAAAAACTTTTCAGACAATATTAGTACAGATAAAATAGAGGGTCCTTCAGTTGCAACAAAATGCATAGGTGCATACACAGTATAAGGTTCTTACGGATTTATAACACTAATTAATTATCATATCTAATGGATGCATCCAACCTGAGAATCATCCACCCCCAGTACCATCCTTGCGTCTGCCACTTTGTAGCTTCTCCCAGAGTTTTGGGCCTTCTATCTTGCTTTGACTACAACATATCTTCCAGGTGCACGTGTCCCAAACAAGATGTCCTCGCTAAAATCTTTTTCTTTGAAAAGAACATTAAACAGAATTTTGAGAATGGAACAGACAGTGAGAAAGTGGTTTTAATGACTGTCACCTGCTATGTTAGGTGTGGGAAACCATACAGATACAATAAAATCTACAAAGATCTTATAGCATCACTGAGATATGGTGATACAGAATGATATTAGATGAGATGAGAGAGATAGAAATCTGAGGTTTGTAAGTATGTTACATATAGAAAGTAAATCTATAAGGATATCCAAAGATATTCATGAAATCCAGGAGGATAACTTCAGGGGGAAAAGAGTGATTCAACTTAATGGAAAATAATAGAAAATGATCAATGAAATTTTCTGAGATGGCAAATTGGAGAAAAATTTCAGGAAGTCATAGACAAAATAAGATAAAATAGACACATTAGAAGAAAAATAAAATTAGCTCAATTTTTAAAGAGCTTACTCACTTATAAGATTGTCTATCCCATGTACTCTGCTCCTACTCATCCTTACTTTGAGCTGTCATTAGCCAGCTTAATGCATCCTACTGTTCTTCTGCTCTTATGCTAGAGACAGTGCTCAATAATTCCATAACATAAAATTAACTGCTGTGTCCTTTTCATACTGTGATAAAGGTGGACAAAATACTTGCTTGAGTAGTTCTGAACATTTTCCATTTCATAAAAGGTTTAAAACTTACTGGGATTAACTGTGTGATCAACGTTAATGAAAAGTTAATTACAAGTCAGAAATCATGACTGAATTTTATGTAGTGGAAACTGCTGAAAAGAACAGGCACCAAATATTTATACAAATGTTAATGACTTGTTTTGTTAAATAAAATAAGATCACAACTTGATAACTTGAAGTAAAAAATCTGAATTTGTATAAAAAGAGTTGTTCTGATTTTTGCTAGGTTAGAGTTATTTCTTCACAGTAGCTAGTATAGGGCTGTTTTCGACTTGTGCTGAAAATGGAGTTGATAATATAGAGATATTTTTTGTTATGGTTGAGCAATGCTTACACAGGGTCAAGTTCTTTTCTGATTCTCATACCATCCTCCTGGTGAGTAGGCTGAGAGTGCACCCCAACTGACTCAAGGTATATTCCATACCATATGGCATCATGCTCAACATAGAAAGCTGATCAAAGAAGGAAGGTGGTGGGTTGTGAGTGTTTGGAGTGATACCGTTTTGTCTTCCCAAGTCACAGTTACATGTGATAGAGCCCTGCTTTCCTGGAGATGGCTGAACACCTACCTGCTCATGGGAAGTGGTAAATTAATTCCTTGTTTCATATTGCTTGTGTACATAGCTTTTGCTTTACGTATTAAACTATCTTCATCTCAACCCATGAGTGTTATTTTCTTTTACTCTTTCAATTTCCTTCCCCATTCCATCTATGAGAATGAGTTGGCTGTGTGGTGCTGTCTTGGGTTGAGCTGGCAAAACGCCAACTGCCAGGACAGAGTGAAAGGGTTCCTCCCACAACCAGCCAAGGGAAAAAGAAGAGGGGAAAAAACCCCTTCAAACCAGGTTTATGCTGAAACTAACTACATATATTTATACAGAAAAGAGAAAATTAAGAGGAAACTACAATATAACACACACCTACACAAGTTATGTATAACAATAAATAATTTCCCACTTCCCAGTAAACACAAATTCTACCATTTTAACTACAAATCATTCTAGAGAAGTCAGTTCTTCAGAGACAGACTTAAGCAGAGAGAAAAGCTAAGAAATAAAACATTTTACTTCCCTAAGATAACATGATGGTAAGCCGGTGCTCTGGGCTTGGGCCTCCCCATCCCTCCTGGGACGGCAGAGTGTCTTGCTGGGACCACAGCTGTGAAACAACTGACTGAACCACACCCACACATCAGCTCTTACCCCTTTTGAGATGGTGCAATATGGTATGGAATACAATATTATTGGCTAGAAGAAGTCAGCTGTTAGCTAGCTCAGCCCAGCTCAAGTCAGCTGACAATTTTCAGGCCCAATCTGAACTTTAAAACCTATGTTTAGGCCCACCTGGCTAAACCCATAACAGGTGCTTCATTGCAAGCTGGTGTTAAATAATGGCATGGGAGTATGGGCATTGAAACATTAATGGGTATCTTGTAACATTAACAATTATTTCTGCAAATTGCTTGAATAATTGCTGTCCCATATCAAATGTACTGGCTAGCTCTTCAGCTGGTGTCAATACATAAATTAACAAACTTCTATATGAAATCATTGTAGATGGTGATCTGGGCCAGTATACTTTTACTGCTTTACAATGGCCAGAGAGCCCCAGATAGCATGACAGTAACTACTTACCTATTTTTGGTAGGATCTTTCCAAGGAAGAGCTCTCCAAAACAGTTTTGATATGTCTGTGAGTCAACACATACAGGAAGACAGAAGAACCACAAAACCATGGCTGAAATGCAAACAGTGAATTTATTTCATTATCTCACTAACTGGAGGATCCTGAAGCAAAACCTGGGCAGAGACATACAAATAGGAACACAGGCAACATTAGGCTCAGTCCAGGCTGGCTGTTGGCAGCAATTTATCAAGAGCCCACTCATGTGTATTTTACCACCATGCTGTGATCTCCCCTCTGCTTTTTATAATCTCTAAGCTATGATCTCTCTCTCCCAAAACAGAGAGCTCAAGCATGTCTGTGAGTGCCTCCAAGCCTGGCCAAACATCCATGTTACCTCTACACAGAGTCTATTTCTCAAAACAGACAGAGGATAAACAGCAGTAGGCATAATACATGGGGTTTTGTTACACTGACGAAGTAAGTCAGTGGGGATTTTAGCATCTTCTGTTCCCATACAGAAGTTAATGGACTGCACAGGACTGACTTTCATAGCACTACACCACCCTTTGGAGAGATCACCACCTAGAGCTCGTTGAGAGCAGGAGATCTGAGAACAGCTGGCAAGTAAGTGATCAGCCAGTGAAGAACCAACATAAAGGATGTTCCAGCAAATGGAAATCTGGCCAAGCCCACACAGGTTTAGCCCAGATATAGCCACAAAGCTTCACTGCTTTCATACAGCCTGACCGAGAACTTCAAATTTGATTGGATTTCAGTTACCAGCATGACTGAAAGATTCTACAGTTGAGGTTCACTCATTCCAGCAAAAAGTTCTTCTTCATGACTATGGTATCCCAGCCACAGTGTAGGATGTCTCTGCAGGTCCCTGAAACAGTGAGCACTTGCATAAGATTCCCCAGAGCTCACTAAGACACTGGTGTGCCCACTTAAACAGCACAGTCTGAAAAGACAGGATATAAGTTAGCTGGTTCTTGAACTTGAAACCTTCCTAAACTTACAGAAGAAGGCTCTGTGATGTTGCTGCAGCCAGGTAGATCCTCCTTACAGCTGGAGCATTCTTTCCTATTTGCTGACTTCCTCCATCCTTGTGCACCTTTTCTTGTGCAACCCCTTGCACTTTCTCCCAGTTTTGATGTACTCATTATAGGCAGTCATGGACTGCTTGCCAGGATTTATCATGGAGTAGTAAGAAAGGACATTTTCACTCAGTTCATTGTGCTTTCCACCACTGTTTGCCTTTCCCTTGACACCTAAAGCCAACTTTAAAACTCAAATGTTAACAAAATTGCTGTAAAAAGTAAACTGACAGCAATGCTAAGTGGTTGAAATTCCCAGTAGAAAGACATGGCCTTCGTAAGACAGGTGATAATTTAATAAAATCATGGAAAGATCAATGAGTAAATATCTGACTGGGTGACCAGGACTATGCATGCTTCCAGTGTCTTAGGTTAGATATTCTTTGTGTACAGTGGAATGATTACTACCAGGATTAACAATTGCAGTTGGATTATTGATTCACATAATAAAAAAAAGAGTTTTAGCTGCTGTGTGACAAGGATGTGAGCGCAGAGATTGAAAATTTGTGTTCTTTACTGCTCTCCTGGTCTAGGCACAATTATGGGGAAAGCAAGGAACTGTTTTTGTAATAACATCACTCATACAGACAGCAGGAAAGTAGTCCTCTAGTCTTCTAGATGGGGCCAAGACCCACATCTTCAATGAAAAAAGGAATTTGAACATTGGTTATTTATTTATTTATTTAATCAATCCATGTTTGAGGAACTAGAATCTTAAACCAAGCATTTCACTCTGCATAGCCAGACACTGATGCTTCAGAGTGTATTGAATAATGTACTTTATATAGTTAACATAAAATAAAATAACAGAAAATCTCCTATTAAATAATTTGACCCTTTTCTTCCCCCCTAGTTAATACTAGTCATGGCTTGTTCAGGTATTTGCTAAAAACAAGTTATGTAGATTTAAAAGAATATTCATTTGCAGTTTTTTATTTCATGAATCATTTTACAATAAATTCAGAAGTCTTCTTAAAAATTTTCTTTAGAAAAAATACAGGAAATCTATGTAACAAAAACATACATATAATTGAATTCAATTATATCAAATCCTGTATGCTGTAATGTGTTAATTTGGTAAGAAAAAGACAGAACAGACAGTACAGTTGAGAAAGGGAAAGATCACTCATTCTACCAACACTTCTATCTTTAGAAAATTTGCTGTGTTTAAATAAGGAACAGAACCACTTCTAAATTAATTTTTTTAATTAGAATGCAGATTGAAATTTGCAAGGCAAATTTATTTCTGTGATTACTTCTCATAGAGTGAACTTCTCACAATACACAAGTGTAGTACAGACAGACTTTGTCGCTAGTTTAAATTCAAATTTTGATGTCATTTTGAGAAGGCTACAAATTCGTTCTGAAGTAGTCTTATTCTATTAAATTGTCCAGTCAGAATAAAAGTTTAGAAGAGTAATTTACAAATGGCCACTTCTAAAATGAATACAGATGAACAGAGTGGAAGTAATCTTCTGGTATTGAACACAATTTTGTCTAATGGTTGACTTTATTGTCTGTTTCAATAAAAAAGTTCAAAATCTCTTCTAATGAAAGATTAAGCAAAACAGGAAGATTCTGGCTAATGATAATGAAGCAGACTTAAAAATTTTTGTTTATTAGTTAGCCAGATTTTTATCCCTTGCTGATTCTGTAACATTATATATTCCCACAGTCTCTGTGGTTATTATGAGATTATACATAATGTCTTTCACTGATTTCTGTGGACTGCTTTCCATCTTGATAGGTTTGTTAATTAAGGAAAAAGGGAAAGAAGATATGACTATTTCTGTTTTTCTCTTCTCATCAAAATGCTTTTTTATCTATTGTACATTATTCCACTTTCCCTTTTAGTAAGGGCTAATGGCTATACTAAGCATATATAGGCTTTTCTGTTGTCTTGATCATGATTGAAAAATCAGTATTTTGCATAAGAATTTTTTTATGTTAATAGAATAGATGTAACTATAACCCTTCTATGCTTATATATAAAAATATATCTGATCAAATATATAACATATATTTTAATACAAAATTGATTATTCAGGTTTTTTACTGTTTTACATAACATTTATTTTTGTTTTTATTCTGTTATTTACACAAAGTGAGTTGAAAGAAAGCAAAAAAAACTAATGAAAAAAGGAAAGCATAAAAAGTAGATAATCATGAGAAGATTGCACAAATGAAGGCAAATGAAGAGAAGGATAAATCTGTAACAGGCTACAATCAATGAAAGAAAAAAGAGGCATGAGTTAAAGTATACTTAGGCTTCCATTTTGAGCTCTAGAAAAAGAAGAGAGCGAATACATTGATTTAACTGAACAATTCTAGAATCACTTTTTGTAATCTGATAGTTAATGGAAATAGAAACAGTTTTCCAACTATAGTACTTAAAAGGAAAGGTGGAAAGCATAATGGCCTCTGCTCATGGGTTACATGAATTGTCAGAATTTTTTTTTTATTTGTCACATGCCAGTGTGAGAGGTGATGTCATTTGTAGTTTGAAGAGCACTACATTTATGTGCCATTTTCTGCAGTTAATGACACAGTCTTCAGTAATGCATGCTGTAGTCAATTATACAAGACTGAATAAAACTCTCAAGATTTTAAGACAGTAACAGACTTTACATAACATGACTTTATTGTCAGTAGGCTAAAAACAGCTAAGACACTTTCCATGAAAGGAGAAAAATATCTGCCTATTCTGAAATATTCCAAGACACCTGTGTTTTCCTTATCTCACTTTGTTTCTGGTAGAAGTAGACAAGATAGATAGCTAGCTAAGTGGTATCTCACAATACTGATCAGTGACAGGGTTCTCATTCATTTTGGATTTGTAGAGCTTTGTAAGGCTTTTTGGTACCAATATTGAGACAGTAGTAGTGTTTTTCCCAAAAAGCAGATACAGACTCTCTGTGACCACTCCTAAAGTGATCTAAGAAAAGCAAGCGCTTGCAGTTTTCTTAAATAGCTGCTGGGAAACTTCCATCAGATGGTTACAGTTTTGTGACTGTGGTGAGCTGACCCCAACTGGCAGGTAACCCCTGACTCAAGTGCTTGCTCACTCTGCTCCAGCGGGAAGAAGGAGAAAACTGGAAGAGCAAAACTGAGAAGTGCAGTGGTTCAGATAAAGACAGTTTAATGGATGAAGAGGAAAAGAAACAACACACCAACCCATAACAAAAATCCCAAGTGATGCTAACACAATTGTCACCACCTCCCACAAGCAGACTGGTATCCAGTCAGGTCAGGCCCTGACCAATGGATACATTGAAAAAATTCCCTCCTTCCTGCAGCTTTTATTGCTGAGCATGATGCCATATGGTATAAAGTATCCCTTAGCTCAGCTGGGATAAGCTATCTCAGTTGTGTGCCCTCAATCTTTTCTCACCCCAAGCATACTTACTCCCTGATGGGGCAGACTGGGAAATAGAAAAGGCCTTGATGCTTGAGTGAGCATTGCTTAGCAATAGCTAAAACGTTGTGTTATCAACACTGTTTTGGTGACACATAAAACACAGCCCCATATGCTACTATGAAGAAAACTAAACCCAGACTAATCCAGGGCAGTTATAAAATTCATAATAACAAAGTAGAATGCCTGAGGCCAAAGATCAGTGGTTGCACCTCTAATAAGAAGGTCACAATCAGCTAACTTGAAACTGATCTAGTCAATAAACTGACTCTAAAAATGAATTTTCTGTTTGTCAAGTACACTCTTCTAAGCCATGTGACTGCATGTGTGAAACAAACCTTATTCTGAAAACTTGTTCAATGGAGAATGGCTAATGAAGAAATGTACCTTAAGAAGTTACACATATTAAAAATCATCAAGCCATTGTCATGAAAATAACTAAGCAAAATTATGGATATATATATTTTATTTAAGAAAAAATCAAACACAACTTATTTTAGGGATAATTTTTAATTTTAATGAATTCTCTTTTTAGTGAAAAGGGATTTTTTCCAAGTGTTTAAGCATGCATTTTTTATATATATAAAAACAAATGTTTATACAAAAAGAGGGTCAAATTCTGCATATCCTCATTTTTTCATCTTATGCCTTATAAATCAATCTATGAATCACACACATAGACACACACAAACCTTACATAGGAAAGGGCACTATTTTTAAATGAATTTTACTGCAAAAGTAGCTGAACAGGGAAAATAAAAATGTGCATAGTCTGGCTGCTAATGGAAAAAGAACATCCCTAAACTGGAAATATCTCCTTACCCGCTGATTCCTTTGTCATATATTTCTGATGTTCCTTGGGTCACATCTTTAATACATGAGGTCTATGCTGTACCAGCTTTCTAATATATGGGTAGTTTTCTCACAGATATCTTGATAA
Source organism: Pithys albifrons albifrons (assembly GCF_047495875.1). Lineage (NCBI taxonomy): Eukaryota > Metazoa > Chordata > Aves > Passeriformes > Thamnophilidae > Pithys > Pithys albifrons. Next base: position 41,524,385 of record NC_092458.1, read on the forward strand.
AAAGCAGTAAAATAGAACTCATAAAAAACACCCAACTAAACAAAACCCCCACAAAAACAAAAAAAAAAAACCCAACAAAACAAACAAACAAAAAAAAACCCCAGAAACATCACTCAGTGATGTCCCATGTAACTGCCATAGAATCTTAGATTCACTAAGATTGGAAAAGACGTCCAAGATCATCAAGTCCAATCATGAATTTAGTATCACCAGGTACACCATTAAACTGTTGCTAAGTGCTACATTCACATGTTTATTTTTAACACTTACAGGGATAGTGATTCCACTATTTCCCTCAGCAAATTATGTCAAGGGAAGACCACCCTTTCAGAGGAGAAAATTTTCCTAACATCCAATGTAAACATCCCTTGGGGCAATTTGGGGCCATCTCCTCTTGTCCTATCACTTGTTACCTTAGAGAAAAAACCAACCACCACTACACTATAATCTCCTTTCAGGAAATTGTAGAGAGCAATAAAAGAAACACCCTCCCCCAGGTCATCCTCATTTTCCCCAGAATAAACAACCCCATCTCCCTCAGCCGCTCCTCATCAGACTTGTGCTCCAGACCCTTCACCACCTTCATTGCCCTACTCTGGACATACTCTGACACCTCAATGTCTTTCCTTTAGTGAGGGGCCTAAAACTGAACACAGGATTCAAGATGTGACCTCACAAGGCCCAAGAACAGAAGGACAGTATCTTCCAAAGTCCTGCTGGCTTTTTCTGAGCTCCTATGCCATACTTCTAGTTCAACATTCCTTCTGCCAAACAGGCTTTACATTCTGTCAAGCTTGCATACTTCAGGCAGACAATGGAAAGCTCTGCATTCCTGGAAGTTTCTCTCTCTCTCTCTCTGAACTAACAGAGGAAGCAAAAATATATTGGACCCTTGTATGGTTTTTGAAGCTTTTGCTTCATAGGCTTGACACACAGGATAAATACATTATGATTATTTTGAAATAAATATAGAAAACTCTCTCAAGACTATTGTAAATGTCCTATCACTAACAGTAAGAAAGGTCCTCTTAATTTCTTGTCAAACATATTCATGCTTTATTAAATAGATCAGAGAGTGATTTGGATTGAAAGGAAAATTCAAAGACATTCAAAGATGATCCAGTCCTACTCTCCTGCCACAGACAGTGAAAATCTTCTATTAGGCCAGTTTGCTCACAATGTATTAACCTGACCTTTGAACACTTCCCATGGGCAGTCATCCACAACTTTTCTGCACAATCTGTTCCAGGGACTCTTCCTCTTACACTGTTGCTTCTTCCTTATGTCCAATCTAAATCTACTCCCTTCCAGTTTAAAAGCATTACTCCTTGTCCTGTCACTACAGTCCTTGGTAAAATGTCTTCCTCTGTCTTTCTTACATGTTGAAACCAGAGCCTTCTCTTCTTCAGGCAGAGAAATCCCAAATCTCAGCCTTTTTTCAGAGAAGAGGTGTTTCCACCCTCTGATCATTTCAGAACCACCTCTAATATGTCCATGGCTTTCCTGTGCCAAAGGCTCCAGAGCTGGGAAGAGGATTCTAGGTGGGGTCTCACAAAAGCAGAGTAAAGGTGGGCAGTTACTGCCTTAGGACCTGCTGGCCATGCTTTTCTTGATAAAGCACAGGATACAACTGGCTTACTGGCTGCAAGTGCACATTGCCAGCTCCAGTTGTGCATCCAATAGTAATCCCAAATCCTTTACCACAGTTCTTCTGTCAACCCAGTTGAACTCCAGTCCAGATACACTGATACTTGGGATTGCCCTGACCCAAGTGCAGGACCTTGCACTTGGCTTTGTTGAACTTCATGAAGTTTGCAGAAGACCATTCCTCAAGCCTGTAAAGGCTCCTCTGGATAACATCTCTTTCCTGAAGCACATCAAATGCACCATTTAGGTTGTTGTCATCAGCAAGCTTTCTGAGAATGCACTCAATCACACTATGTAATTGATGAAGACATTTAATGATATTGGTCCCAGTATGAACCCCCTTTGGGAGACACCTCTTGTTACTGATTTCCGCTTGGACATTGAATCATTTGTTGTCTTTGGACACAGCTGTCCAGCCAAATCCTTATCCATCCAATAAATTCATATCTCTCCAAATCAGCAGAAAGATTGCTGGAGGGATCAGGTCATTCCAACTATTTTGTTTTATACTATGTTATATTCTCTCTGGCTAGCAGTCAATCTATGATTGCATTTGTAATTGTGATCATATAATCTTTGAATATTTATGTTCCTAGGCTTTCAAAAGAATAATTTTTACTTTCAAGACAGAAAATATTTCCCACATTCATCTAATAATTTAAGTCTGTGTTGATATTCCAACTCATTATCAAGGGAAAATTATATCAATATTTCTTTTTCTAATTTACACGTTAAAGAAATTAGGACATCTGTAATTTCTAAGTACATGTAATTGTTCAATAGAACTCTTGTTATTTTGAACATATTTAAACCACCTTCATATTTCTATTTTTTTCTCCCATGCTTTAAAATCAAAAAATACATACTTACCTGCTTTTAGACTATTTTCACCTGTTTGGGTTTTTTTGCTTGTTTTTTGGTGTTTTTTTTTTTTTTTTTGCAAAGTGGTTTGAAACTGAAGATACAGTTAAATGTGCCATCAAAATGTCCCCATCATTGATGGATCTCTTTACACTTTGGTATAATTTGGAAAAGAAAAACTGATTCAATAGTGCAGTTTTCTACCACCACCCCTCAAAATCCATTCCTAATTCCCATGCTCTTTTTATCAGTTTGCTTCCTTCCTGTCTCTTTGCTTTCACAAATATATAGAACTCAAGAGTCTGACATTTATATTAAAATGTTAGCCTATGGGTGATAAGCTACTCTGCCTAGATGAACACCTCTATATTTAATTTTCCAAATGTCAAATTATTTTTTTTGAGCAGTAAATCCTATAATCCTTACAATCAATTTTTCTTATTTAGGATTTTTAGGACATCACAGTAGCTGCTGGTAATAGACAAAATACACATACATGAAACAAAAACTACTGTGCTTAAAGGCGAAGACTTTTGTCAAGTGGTGAAGCAGAGCACAATACACCAGAAGGCACATGAGGAGGAATTTGGCTACTGATATGCAGTTCCAGAGAGAGCTTCCAACTGTTGAGTTGTTGCACAGAGGAATTTGTGATATGCTTTAAGAAGAGATAGCACAGTCTTTTGGAACCAAGTAGTTTTTTCTGTCAAATGTAGGGAGATTTGGCTTCATCTGCATATTCTGATCTCCTTGTGAAACAGTGCATGAGAATACATAGTAAACAGTAGTTCACATTTACCTATAAATGTACTGAGTTATGCTCTAGGCAATACTTATGCAGTGCACACAAATTCTTAAATACTAAAATAAGTGTATTACCCTTAATTTGTATGGTCCAAATGCTGTGTAATAAATAAATGAATAAAGGATTTGAAAAAAATATGCAAAATATCCTTTACCATGAAAACTGAGTTCACTAGCATCCCTGAATTTCAGGAGTGTTTAGTGTTTAAATTCAACACCCCAATCAACTCACAATTTTTTCCTTGATTTTGTGTATAAACAGAGCAACTGTTTGCTAGCTTAAAACAGCAAACTCATATACAGGAAGGAATGGGGTTAATATGTACTTTCTGAGCATAACGATAGTAAAATGTTTGCTATAACTAAATCCATTACTCAGATGAAGATACTCTTCACATAGATATAAAACCGACCTCAGAAGAATAAGAATTTAATGAGAATTCCTGTTTTTTCTAGGCAAATACAGATAAAGCTTGCTTAGAAATATAGACTTAGGTTTTAGAAACTGTTTGGACAACCTCTGTATGTCCTTGTTTTCTTATGAAATTCTGTTTGTCTTTGGTCCATGCTTTCTTTATGTAGACAATGACCCCTGTGGGATATCAGTGTTCTACAGACTGTATGTCACAGATATTAACCATAAAAAATAAGGGGAAAGCATCTTTCTTTATTATTCAAAAGTCAAAACCTTCTGTGTCCACACAGCAATTTTTTTCCATGTTCATATTATTTAGTTTAATAAATGCAGCTTTTCTTTTTAACAGTCTTCACAAGTTCTCAAAGGTTTTCTCCCTACATGGAACACAAACTGGTAATGCTCTATTCTCAACCCAAAATCTAGTTCCTGTCCCCAGTTCCGAAAGTTGCCAAAATAAACATATATTTTTAAATTTTAGCTTCTCTTTCGTGTCTTCTGCACAGGTACTACAGGAATTATGATGACAGTCTTTTGTATTGGTGATACTGTTGAGCCGTAGTTGGAGTGGAAAAAAATAGGGTATACAAGATACTATTTCCTAATCCTTCTGAAGACAGTCAGGAAACAAACAAACAGCAACACAACAAACCCACAAAAATCCCAATAACAGCAGCAAAAGGGTAATTCATATTTAGGATGTCAATTCTGCTAGGAAAATAAAGGGTCTTTTAAGTGCAATATTTCTAGTGTATACTGAAATAAAAGCCAATCTTACCTGGGAAAGCAGCTGTGGCACAGAATTTGCTTTACATCTTCACAAGAATAGGACAATTATGGGACACATTTAGTCATAGTTGACAATTTCAACACTTTCAGTTGAATATCATACATTTTTTCACAAGAAAGCCAAGTCATTCAAGCACACCACACTATTAGTTACACTGATACATTTTTACAACTTTAATTTAATTTTAAAAAGGGCTCAACATATAGCTTCTTCCTTATGCTAAGAATCTATCCTTCACTAGTTTTCTTTTCAGGAGGGATAAATTGCATGGTTTACACATGGGGCAATTTAGCAGCAGTTAGTGCTGCTGTATATTATGTATATTTTATAGCATGAATACAGAAATAATAATTTAATAAGATAATAGGAAAGTAGTACTTGTTCTCACTGTGAATATTTGAAATAGGATTTGTAATTACCATGTCCCCTGGGAGATTAAAATATTAAATCTATGCTAGTCACACAGACCATTCTTATGACACTACTACGTATAAACATCTCAGTGTTGATTTTATTTCCCAGCATATTTTATATAAGCTATCCAGAGGTGAATGGCAGATTCTAATGGCATCTGGCCTAAATCAGACACTGACACAGTGCTATCAGGATGCTCAATCTGTCTGTCCTAATGTTCTCCTGCTAGCTAGGGAAAGCACACTGGGTGATCCTAGCACTGCAAGATGATTTGACATATATTGTATGGTGAAAGCCACAACTTTGGCTGATCAGGTTGTGATGATCAGTTGTAAGACAGCACCAGTTTGCAGGGATCCCCAAGCAGCCCCAGTCACCTGACTTGCATTGTGCTGGTTGTGGCTGGAGTAGAGATAATTTTCTTTACGGTGGCTGTTATGGATCTGTGTTTTGGATTTGTGCTGAACACAGTAATGTTAATAGAGATGTTTTTGTTATTGCTGAGCAGTGTCACAGAGCCAAGGCCTCTTCTGCTTTTCATATGCCACAATGGTAAGGAGACTGGAGGTGCATAGGCAGTTAGGAGGAGACACAGCTGGAACATGTGACTCAAACTGACAAGTGAATATTCCAGACCATATGAAATAATACCCAGTATATAAAGTGTGGGGAAAAAGAAAGATAAGAGAGGTGTTTGGAGTGATGGCATTTGTCGTCGCGCTGCATGTGTTAGGGCCCTCTGTATTGGGAATTGGTTGGGTGTTGACATTTTTTGGTCTGTGTTTTAGCCAGCCAGCTGGAAAAAGTTTATTCTTTTCCTACTGAGTTACTGGTAACAAGCATTGCTAGGAGGAAAGCTTCTCCCTTGAAGACGGAGCTCTCTGTAAACTAAAGATAAATGTTTTTCTCTGATTTGCTGACAGCATTTAGAGGACATCTGGAGGAGAAAGTGAAGAGGAGGGGGAGGAAGGCTGTCCCTAGACCTATTTTCTGAAGATCCCCCCGGTGATTATATGCATGCTCAGGGAGAATTTCAATGCCTGTGCACATGTGCAGATGGGGGACCCTTACATAACAAGAGGGTGGAGCCAGGGACCTCTGACTGGGTGGTGCCAGCCACACCTACCCTGTCAGACCTCACTGGCATACTGCATTTAAGAGCAGATGACTTGTGCTCTGGTTGCTTGCTTGCTGCACAAAAAGACATCGCTTCTTAATAACGGGGACACCTGTTGTTGCTGCGAGCCAGCCAGCGTCCAGCGAATTCAGTCCCTGCTTCTTTCTCCAGAGAATCTAAGTGTTCTGGGTCAGTAAGACAACCTGCATGAGTAACAACTTAGTGAGTGGGGTGCTTACGCATTTGGGTTTATTGCCTTAGTCTCTCTCTCTTTCTGCTTTTTCTCTCAAAACTGCCACTTCTGGCAATAAAGACACTCTTTGCTAACCTGTCAATGGTGTTTCTGTCTCACTTCCCAACATCTCTTAGAACCCACCCTGTTACACTCCTACTTTGCTTGTGTGTGCAGCTTTTGCTTTCCCTATTAACCTCTCTATCTCAACCTACGACTTTTCTAGCTTTAACCCTTCCGATTGTGTTCGTGATCCCACTGGTGTGGGAGTGCGCAAGCAGATGTATGGTACTCAATTGCTGGCTGGGGTTAAAGCCATGACAATCCTTTTTCCCATTCCATGACCTTACTGCCTTATTGCTAAATATCTCCCTTTCTCTGCCCTTGCCTATTCAGAAATAAAAACCCCATTGATTTCCAGCTTTGATATGTCCGTATCCAAATTTGGTTTATCTAGTGCTCAGACCTAGATGATCTTTTCCTTATGCAGTATCACAGATGGGGTTACTGCAGCACTGCCTATCTTGCTGCACACTGCTCCCCTGAATGTCCACAAAGCTCTCATTCGACTGCCTGTAATGTTTGGCCATTTCTCTTGAATCTTTTCCTTAGCCATGCACGCAGTACCTCAGAGTATCTGTAACTTTTGTAAGCTTCTCACTCTTTTAACTTCCAGCAAGTTCTCATCTCATGTCCAGCAGACTCTCATGTCCTGTTTAGTTAGCTTAATCTCAGGTGAGTGCTGAGTCAGTGCCCTGACAATTGCCTGTAAACCTAGCATAAATATCCACGTTCAGGCACCAAGGAAAAAAAATCCAAAGAAATGCTGTATTGCAGAACTGTATTTTAAAATACATGAGTTTTAATTAAAAAAAAAAATCTAAAAGCAAATATTTACAAGACAAACTAAACTAGTAAGCAATCAATTCTTCAAGAGAGATAGTTTAATTTTCACAGTATTATAGATCATTACTGATAGGAAAAAATATTCAGATTTAATAAGTTTATAAGTTGTAACATTTGGATTTCTTTTAATAAGTACTTCATTCAGAATTTACTATGTCTTTTGACTTCCATTCTGCAAGTTAAATTGAGAGCCCTTTTCTTGGTTTACAGTAGCCTAAGCATGAATCAAATGAAGAATGTTCCAAAACCATACAGCTTTCATTCATTAGTCAAGTAAAATTTGTACTGCATTCAATTAAGAAAATACAAATACATGACTATTTCTGCAATTTCAGATTAAAATACAGGGAAAATAGAGAAACGCCTAAGGAAAAAAACACACAACATATTTTTTACATGTTTAGAGTTGAAGAAGCAATCACTTTTAGTACAGCTTGATCCTTTTGTACAACATTATACATACTAAGATAGCTGTATTTCTTTCAGTAAAATAATAAACAAAATGGTGACCATGAAGAATTCTGTTTAGCCTGTGGGACTCACACAGTAAAGATCTTAGTGACAATGTTTTACAGGAATGCTACCAATCTAAATTTGTTAATGGTTGTAAATTAGTGCTGGACTGTAAGTCTCACAATAAAAAGTGAAACAAAACATCAAAATATAGCACATCCTTTAAATTAATTTCATTTTGGATTATAAGTGGTAGAATTAATACTGGGGTTAAATTATATTTCAACCTCCAGGTGATTTGGTGTTTATTCTGCATTTTTATGCATTCCATCTGTAAGCTGAATCTTAAAGTGAATTTGTGGTCAACCAGCCTCAAGTCAGTAAGGTTTATATCTGTTCAAAATTAACACTCATCATATAACACTCCATAATAATTAAAATTACACAACTACAAGAATTTATATGTTGCATGTTTCCATGTACCTTTCCTTCATCTCATGTTTTATAATGCTAAATTTTTTTATAATTTTATTTTAATTTTTTCTTCTTTTCATTGTTTCTGATTTCACTTTTATCTCTAAACCTTGAAACATTCTATTTGTAAAAAAGCAATTTTCCTTCTATCAGAATTTTAATCTGTTACACTCTTTCATAAACTATAATGCAATAGAAGTCAAAATTTGGATTTTTTTAATTACTAGTAATTCCATATCTGTAGTACATGAACTGTGTCTAGTCTTTTAAGACATATCCAGCCTACTTATTTTCCCCTTGTTCAATCCCAACAGTGCAATGTTTCCCAAGTATTTTTGGGTTTGTTTGTGGTTTTGTTTTGTTTTTTTTGTTTGCGGGGGATTTATTTGTTTGCTTGGTTTTGGTTGGAATATTTTTCCCCACTTTTAAGAAAGAGCAAATCATAGTACCTGAAAAATTCAGAAGTGTAGAAATTAAATTTTATGACAAATGAGTAATCTATTTAAGCAGCTGAAAAGCTTACCAGGGACTGAATGATTTTACATTCAATTAGCTGTAGAACTTTTTTCCCAATTGAAAACCTAACACAGTAAAAGAAACAGTGCTGCAGATGCATAATTAAAGTGCTAGGTGAGACACTCGTGTAACTATATTTAATTACTTCACTAATGTTACAGAAAATGCATTAAATGAGAAGGATTAAAGTTTGTGTCCTAGTTTAGCAGGTGGGACCAGTTAACACTGTGTGTGGGGTGATCAAAGCTGTGTATTCTACCCCCTCTATTCATTCCCCAAGGACAATGGACCATTTGCAGCAGCTGCCCAGGGAGTCATTAGCACCTTCACACCCAGCCTGGGGGGGCATGGCTGCTAATGGGCCATCGATGGTTCAACAATACCCCATGACTCCCAGAGTTAATCACCCATTGTGTGAATCTCCACCTGGGGGAGAGACTGCGTGCTCCCTGAGAGTACATAAGTGGTGGGTAAGAAGACCTCAGGAACCACTTGTTGGATCCAGAGGAGCAGCAGGACCTCGACAGGAGGAGACCACCACTCTCAACCAGACTACAGCCTTTGCCTGCACCGACAGGTTTCTCACTTCCTTTTGCTTTGGACTTGGGGGAACCACATGGGTCTCAGCACAAGGGCTAACAAACCCCTTTGGGTTTGTGCCCCAGGACACTGGGTTATACTGCTGGGTTTTGTGAATTGAAAGCAATGTCCCTTTGTGTCAGTGTATTTATTGTAATATTATTATTAAATTTTAGCCTCTGACTTTAATCTCTCTCGTGGTGAGTTCATTTCCCCTGCCTGGTTCACCTTTAAACCAGCACAGTTTGGGAAAAAAAAAAATCTAAAATGTCTGAATTCAATCATTTTAGCTAAGGGAATGTCTCCTGGGCAATCATAACAAACTTTCTATGTGTATCTGAAATGTGCTTTCTCAGTTATTTCAGGTACATGGACTTCACAAAGATTTATATAATTTCCTAATTAATTTATGGATTTTTTTTAGATTAAAATATTATAAGTGCAAACATATTTTTACACTCTAAAAAGCATAAATAGTAAGAGATATTCACAATCAACAATGGAGACTGCATGGAAAATCAGATGGTGTAACAAAAATATAAAAGACTTTTGTAAGAAAACACATCTCATCCCTTTTTTATCTCAGTACGTGTATTCTCTGTATGTTGTATATGAACTATGACTGTGATTTGAGTCTGGACACAAGGAAGCTATTTACTTTTCCACATGGAGATTTTGATTTTCCTCAATTTAGGCGGAAGCAGATCACTCAGCTTTTAAGAGATACAGTTTCTTGACATCAAAACCTTCAGAAAAGAAAAAAGTCTGAAGTCTATTTTAGTCCTTTATTCTGTAGGGCTTTATTTGATTTTTTTGTTTGTTTCTTGCCTAAAATAGACAACAAAACACTCATGTGCTATATCCTTGCTTTCTGTATTGATATTTAAGTGTCAATTATGTGTTCAAAAATGCCAATTGTTCTTTATTTCATTAATACCCAGAAATAAGTATGTATTATGAAGTGTTCTGAAACCTATGACTTTTCTTATTAAATGGGGTAGAAATTTTTTTGTAGTCTAAACTTGAGCTGCAAGTCTTTGATTTTCATGTCATTCAGTATAGTGATACTAAAAGCTTCTTGTTCTGACATATCTTCTGGTCTTTCATATCCCTTTCTATGCTTATTATTCTTATTTTTGAAAGTTTTTGGGTTGGTTGGTTGGGTTCTTTAATGTATCATCAGTTTGATTTATCTCATTCAGCTTTAGTTACCTAAAAGGTAGTTGTAAGCTAGCTTTTGAATCTATAGTTCATTTGTCATTTGTGAGGAGCTGTAGGTATCTTCACAATGTAATGTATTCAGTCCAAATAAATGTCTAAATTAGTCAAAATGTCCCTGCCTTTTTTCATTAACAACAGAGAGATTATGAAGCCTAGAGAGCCAATGAGTAATAGACCTGTAACTTTTATGTGGATGATAAAAAGTGAGATGAACTCAGAAAAAAAAACATTGATAAGCTAGTAAAGTTTTCCTAATTAAATAAGTATGCAGATGTGGATGATCAAAGGTAATGAGTCTATGCAATCCTACGATGCTATGAGTGGGAGCACAGACACTCCAGGCATACCTAAGTACTCAATATTATTTGCCCTATTGAGGTTATCTGAGACATCTTTGAGGAATTTATAGGCATTTTATGGTACATACACTGTTAGATAATTCCTGCCCTTCTGGAGGCTATAAGTCTCATATGTAAAACTCTGGCAGTTCGTACTTCACTAAATACCTTTGTCTGTGTGACTGAAGTGACTGTCAAAAGAAACAAGCATTTATGAACTATGTCACCCTATTTCTGGTTCAGAACATTCTTTAAAAGTTACTCTATCTTATTTCCCTTCAAGTAATCTTTTTATTTCTGAGGCTTGACAGATATCTCTCAGTTGCTTCTGCACAGATCAGTCTAAGAAAGACTGACAGGCAACAGTTACATGGAACATCAAAATGTATCTTTATATTATTTAAACTGAACTGTCAAAGGATAACCACCCCCACCCCCACCCCACCCCCAACCAATGAACAAAACACCCTGAACCAACCAACTAAGCAAAGACCTCCAAACTTTTGATAATGGAAAAGTTTTACATAGCAGTCTTGAACCTGACAACTACAACTTTTCTAGACAAACCATTTCTAAGGGATTGATGGCAGTTTTCTTCATTCTTTAATGGTCTAAAGCTATATGAGCCTCCTGGGAAAAGGTCTAGACTCCCCAGTACAAGGGTGACCTGGATTTAGGGGAGTGAGTCCACTAAAGTGTCACAAAAATTATTTAGATCTTGGAGCACCTGTCATGTGAGGTGAGGCTGAGAGAGCTGGGATTGTTCAGCAAAAAAAAAGAGAAGACTTACACACATGAGGACTAGGTTTGATGAAACTGGTAATTCTAGCAAGACAGCCTCATTCAATTATTTCTCGTCAATATGTATTCCTGTGAGCCCCAGGCCTGTAATTAAAGGACTTTTCACTTTTTATCTTGGCTCAGAATCCTGCTTTGTTGGGGCCTCTCACGGCATCAATTGAAACAACTAAAAATGTTTATATAAAACATTTTTGTATGATCAGGTACACAATATCTCATGAAATAATGTTACATTACTTTTTATTGTGCTGAAAACATAGTATTTATCTTAAAAAATATTCAAACACTTCAAAGACAGACTAAGGTTTTAGATTTTTGCAGAATCAAAACCTGGATTTTCTTTTTAAAGGTTTGCATTTGTAAAAGACAAGACTACTCTAAGACTATACTTTGCTTCTAAGCTTTACTTCCTTCTGGTTCCTTCTGTCACTCTCAATTTGAAATTGGGCTTTGTCAGCTCAAAGGTTCACATTCTTACCTTTGTGTAAAACTAAATATATGGGAGAGAGAAATAAGAAAGAATGATGGTCTCAATTTCACCATACAGCCTTCTGTTATTATAATAAGAATTTAAGGATTTAATTTGTCCCTAATCACCTTTTTTTAAAGAAAAAATTACAAATGTTTTAACATTAAAAAAATGTTTATGATTACCCTCTATTGTTATCACAAATAAATCTGGATTACCATACCACACTTATGAAATGGAAAAAGACTTAAGGTGGAATTAATCAGCATACTTTGAAATTTACTGAAGTCTATATTATTTTCATCATGTTCTCAAGTGTTTAGGAAAAAGTCATGATCAGAATGGAGAAAGCGCTTGGTTGAAATAAGTCCCCTCATTATTCTGTAGCCAAAATATGGTTGTGTCAGCTATAAACTGAAGTTCATTTCTCAAGAAATATTTAGAATGAGTTAACCTTAATTAAGTGTAGACTAAGCTTGTGTAAGCAAGAGCAGTGTGTAAGCATGGTGTAGCACTTAGAGAGCCTAGTCAGGCATAACATTTAAGAGCGTTACATAAGTGTTTGTGCAATGCTACCGCCAAATAAGCAAAGATGTGTGTAGCTGTATGTAACAGGGATCCAAGAAACAAAAAGTTGTGCAAGAACAAGACAAATACAAGGGGCTGCAAACAAGTAGACTGCTTCCAAGAACACAAGTAGGATAACTAGAAAAGCAAAACAAATGAAATATGTAGTACGAGCAGCAGATGGGATCTGTCTTTTGGTAGAGAAACAAGAACCAAAACAACATTAGTCATAAGTGAGGCAAAACTTGAGAAATTAGAAGAGAGCTGACTTCAGTTCTGGGTTCCCTCATGAAAGGACACTCAAAGCTGATCACCTTCCTTTTCATAGAGAAGGAACAGCCAGGACTGTTGCCATCACAACTGGAAGTATCATCTCTGTTACTGTGTACTCATAGTTAATACAGAATGCATACAATAAGGATTAATGGTTTTGCCTGTGTTGTGGTTAACAATTAATAATGTGGAAGAACTATTAGAAGGGAGTGTATGTAAATTAATGATCTTTTATTTCAAGGTTTAAGACGGATTTGACAGTGTTGTAATCACTTCTATCACTCTAATTCCCTACCTAATATATGAATATATTTGATTGCAACAATTTGTAATGGTAATCATTACAAATTTTTGTAGCTTTGTCAATTAGAGTATTTTGTATTATTTTACTACATTTCATAAATACTATCGATATACACTATCGATATTCATGTTTCCACAGCAGTTTTGCTTAAATGTTTAAGAGATTTAAGATACAATACAAAGTATCAATTATGTATGGTTTGAGATTGCACTTGATGAAAAGAACAGGTCAAAGTTTTAAATTCTCCCCTTGATGTGGTACATAAATTATTTATTCCCTTGATTTCTGTTGCCAATATTAGACAGTTGTACTGACTCAGGATTGGTAAAGAAAAAGCATTTCTGTATCTTTAATTTTCCTTCTCAGAATATTCTTTATGTTTTGCTATTCTGGAAAGAAAAAATATTACATAAGGCATATGCTTCTTCTAAGACACAAGGTTTTCCTTGAAAAAATTCATCCACAAAATTAGGCTCTTTCATACAACTAATAAGAAGAAAAAAATCACTGAAGAAGTTTCAGTAAGATAACTAGCTAGAACTGCTAACAGGAAACAAAATATTATATTGAAATAAAATATTTTTCATGTAGAAGAGTCTATGACATTTCCTTCAGTGGGGAAGACCTTGTTTTGAGGGCTTTTTAGGACTAAGCTATTTCAAAATCTAATGCCAGACTTTGTAGAATCTACAACACTGAGAAGTCATTCTATAGAAGTTATAAAATTAACCTTTTAATCATGTAATTTTAGTGAACATATTTGGATACACTTATTGTTCTACTAATTGATAGCAACTCTATAATTTCAGGGTTCATATGATGCACGTTTCTATCCCAACATTTATTCAGGATATATTTATAGATATCATATATGTGTGTCAGGTATTTTTTCCCTACAGGCTTTGGAAGTACAAAGAAGAGTTTGATAACATGGTCAGCTTATAATTCAGATAGCAGCTGTGATTCCACAGTCAGCCTGAATCTGTTGTGGACAGAAATTAATTGCCCTCAGGCATATACATGCTTTAATAGCAGCTATCAGTACTGCCTGTCTATCCATGATGTCTCCTTAGGATTAACAGTGGGCTTCTCTTGACCCCGAGAAAAATAAACCTTATCACTGTTACAGATTATTTGAAAAGGAACACTGGCCCATTTCTACTCTGAATGAAAAAAAGGCTAGAGTGGAGGGCTGAAACCACAATGGCAGGACTGAGAAGAGCTTGTCATAGGAAAAAAGAACTCCAAACCCATTAGCATACTGGTAGAAAGAAAACATGACAAGCATTTCAAGCTGTATTCTTCCCTGCTGTGGTGGTGATTTTAAATGAATGAAAAGCTTTTAATGTATTAAACTAAAATTTTTTCCCATACAGATTATTCTTCTCTCTCTCTCTCTCTGAAAGCTATTTGAAAAAAAATAGGTTCCTATCTTTTACTATAACAAGTATCACTTTTTGCATCTTAAGTAAAATGATTAAAATATTTTATTAAATGTAAGTGAGCAAATCTGTGGAAGCATGTAAGAAATGGGACAATTTACTGCTCCCTATGTTACAGGAAATCTCTAATGAACACAAAAGCATTCCTTTTCTTATTGGCATACTGCAGTAGTTCCAAAATAGGTAATAGCTTCTTTGGCGTATTTTTACTCTCATAGATAAGAGCAAAGTTTTCTACCTGGAATAAAATTATTTCTAGTACAGCTTCACTAGCATGAATGACTTCTTTGGCAGAGTTACAGGAGAATTAATTTTACCTCCTCCAACGTCACTACTCTGTGAGAGTGAGCACTTAATCAAAGAATATGTTAATAATTTAAATACAAGCCGAAATAATGGAAAAATAAATCCCTCCAAATATAGGGGGAAAAAACCTCCAAAAATGCTATCCCTACATCACTTGTCACAATCATGTCAGTTAAATGACTCCCTGTCAGATCTCAGAAGATAAATAGGGTCAGGCCCAGTTAGTACTTGGAAGGGAGACCTCCTAGGAATACCGGGGTCTGTAGGTTCTAGTCCTGAGGACTTCGCTGTCACTGTCCAAGCTCACTCGGCCATGGCAAATGAACTTTAGGAGTTAAAGGGTGGGGCCAGTTTCACATACGCTGTGCCTCACCTAAAATATCCACTGTGCAGGCTCGAAGGACACACCCACTTGGGGAGAGCCCTTCCGAAATCTTCATTCACAAAGCCCAGCTATACAAACAGTGGCTTGTCCTGTCCTGTCACAAACATAATTTGTATGATTCTTATAGAAGGTTCCTTGTAAAATCTGTATGGTTTGGATGTTAAAATTATCCATCCTAAATTCTTCAGCAACTCCAAAATCAAGGAGAGACTCTTTTTATTGCTTTGGCTTCATCTAGCAATATGAGATACAACCTGCCTGTGGTATGCACGTATTCAGGCAGTGGTATGATTTAGGCAGGTTTACAAGGTTTATATTGATTCTGATCATATTCTAATCTTTCAGTAAGTGACAGAATTTTTTGCTCTTCCAGTGACACCTATAAGTTAGTTCCTTAATCTTAGTCCTATTAATTAATGTTATTAGCAGCTCCATCTGAAACCCTATTATCATTAGAATGTTTTTATGCACATATTAATAAATGAGCTCTAAAAAGTAACTTCTGTATATACATGGTACACCTTCAATGGGACTTCTCTGGTAAATTTCATCTGTAGGCCCAACATAAGACACAGACAGTCCAAATTTATCTTTTTTTACAATATCTTAGTAGAATTTGTAAAATAATTAGCGTAAGATAGAATTTTTGATAGCTTTTCCAAAGAAAATGTCTTTTCTTAGAGCTATATTTGAAGGCTATAAGAAGAATTAGAATGGAAGTTATGAATCTAAAAGTATCACAATATAGACTGTCAAGTATTAGCTCATTAATTCTGGTTTTATGTAGAAAGTCACATATGACTACAGAACTCAGAATTCAAGGCTGAGTTTTGGTTTACTGTGCTGAAAAATAGGTTTATAAGGATATAAAGCTCATAAAGTCATAGGTAAACACATAAGTAAACACATCAAGGGGGTTGGATATGAACAGACCAAAAATAGTTAGACCATAGAAATTGAAAATATATTAAGCTGATCAAGTGAATATGTAATGATCAACAGATTCTTGCTGTAATATCATACACAATACCTGTAGCATTTTGTTTCTTTCTTCTTATTATAAGAAGTGCTCTGAACATCACTATATAGAATAAACTCAACCAAAAAAAAAAGTATTGGCTAAAGAGCCAAAAAATTTCAAATCAATGTGATCTGCAATTCTTTAAATAATTATCAAGGTAATTTTGTAAACTAGTACTGCTTAACAGTTAGTGTGAATTTACAGAAACAACTTAAAACCAAAAACTGTTGCAATTATGGTGTGTTAAATAGTAGCCAAAGAATAAGAATTAATGAAAATAATATTCAACATGCAAAATAATCTACATGGATAAATATTAATAGAAAATCCACAGAACAACTTCAGAATTTGTAACTGGATTTTAAAATACAGGTACCTGTATATTATTGAAATTCTGAATAATTTATTAATCAGAAACATCATACTCTAGAGAGGAATGCAAAACTGAAAGGTCATAGGGACATAATTTAGCATATTAAATGCTGGACATGAATATAACCTTTTGACATAGGAAAATATCTATGAAGAACCTTTAGGGGAAAAGTATCATCAATTATTTAAATATTATACTATGCAGCTGTCACTGAAAATATTTCCATCAATAAGATAAATGAAAACAATATCCATCTAGACCTTCCATGCCAACTTGCCAATGTAGCTTGTGGTTTATCAGGACAGATGAGTAGTTTTGTTCTACCTGTTCCTCATTGTTTTAGTTTCTTTTGTTTGTTAGGTTGATTTTGTTTGGGTTTTTTCCAAGAAAAAGACTTATGTTTTCTTTTGATCTTCTGGGGCTGTGTAGTGGTTTTAGCTAGGCCTCAATCTATGTGGATTGGGAGACAGCTATCACTTGCCTGGGTAACCAAGGAAGTATTTCATACCAGATGACGCAAACTTAAGATATGGGGCAGCAGGGGGAGGTGTTAGTTCAGTTCCACCATGGCTGGAGTACAGAGAAGATGTGGTGCAGTTGTTCTCTTCTGTTAGGCCTTGCTCCTGGTGCCTCTGCTTGCATTTTGTTTGAATTTAGGAAAGTAGAAACAGTTTTGTTGTTACTCTTTCTGTTTCCTACTAGGTGTCTTTTAGAGTGCTTGTAAATCTAGAGTAATGGGCTTTGTATTAACTGGGGAGTGGGAGGTTATATCTTGTTATACTATACATAACTTGTGTGTGTGTTATATTGTAGTTTTAATTTTCCCTTTTCTGTATAAATATATGTAGTTAGTTTCAGCATAAACCTGGTTTAGAGGGGGTTTTTTCCTATCTCTCTTCTTTTTCCCTTGACTGGTTGGGGTGAGGAGGAACCCTTTCTCTCTGTCTTGAACACTTGGCATTTTGTCAGCTCAACCCAGGACAGGCTGGATGGAACACAGGTTAGATAAATAATCCTTTCCTCAGGTGTGTTTTGTATATAACCCATAAATTTCACCTGAAATTTGAGCATTTCTTTTGGGTTTTAAAGTTCATTCCAAATTAAAATGTATAGCAAAATCAAGGGGTTATTAACCTACATGAATTGAGGACATCATTTCATTTAAATGAAACCAGTGATATATATAACACAGAATGCCAGTGCTGTTGGATTTCTGTCTTCTTGTTCACTGTATCTGAGACAGTTTTCTTGGTTTGAAATGAGGCAGGTAGATGTGAATCAGGTTTTAAAAGATGTTTTATTATTATATATAGTGAGATTAAACAGATATTTCCAAAATTCTCAATCAATGGAATGCAGTGGCTTGAAAAGAACTGGCTATGCAAAAACATGCATTGCCATATGAAGTGCACAGGATCTCTAAAACATGATCATCTGATTGACAGATACAAAAGTTTTGGACCTTCACTTTTCCGGAGAGGAACACAAGAGTTCTGGAAGACCGTTCCATAGACAATAATAATTTGCATAGACAAATGGTTACTCACATGCAGCATAATACAGTTTCTTGGGGCATGTAGTCCATGTCAGTCGATGCTTTTTGGTGTCCAAGTTTCTGCATATGGTTGACACAGCTGACATGGGATTCAAAGAGAGCAATACTCTTCTACATTGCCATCAGGAGTCCAGAGAAAGCTATTTTACAGTACAAATGACAATAAATGCCTATTTATAAGTGATTGAATCCTGTCCCTGCAAGAATGTATCTAAATTTCAGCATGCTTCTGTTGAAGTCCCATTTCAGCAATGAAATAAAAGCTAAACATGTAGGTGTGGATTGAACATAGACTGTAGAGAAATTACACTTTTAATCTTGCATCACTACTGCTTAAGTTAGTGAGTATAAGAAGGCATAATAAAATGTATTTCATGTGATACGTGTTTTTAAAACAGTTAACACCAAGTGATAGTTTATCTATAACATGCATTATGAGCTTGATATTTTTCCTCATGTCTTTAAAGCGTGACTTAAGAGTATTTAGTTTGTTTTTGCTGCCAAATTTTTCATAAATATGGGAAATCTCCATTGCATTCCTTTCTTTAGGATGACAATCAAGACATCTGTTTGTACATACCAATGTGCTGAGTATGACAATGAAAATGATGATACAGTTTTCTGATCTGAAAATGCAAACCCAAGAATTAAATCCTCTGGTGACCATTAAACATTCTTACATGGAAGATGAAGTGACTATTCCGAGTACGAAACTAAATTAAGCAACCAGATTAAGAAAGGTTGAGTTCGATTCATGCAACAGTTGTGTGGCCCATGCATGTAATGGACTAAATCACTGCCTATCAGCAGATAAAATCCCCTGACATTTGGCAATAATATGCTACATCTACCATTTTAATACAACTTTATTAATTTTTTAATTCCCTAACCTGGAACAAGCATAAATAGCAGAAACAAAATATATTTATTGATATAATTTAATATATTTTAAATTTATTATGAAAATAAATAGTCTAATAATTGCCAACTCCAGTTAAGCACAATACAATTAGACAAAGGATAGTTTTGTATTCATATGAAGTTGTGTGACTTATTTCTTTCAGGATTATTGTGGTATCCACTTCTAAGGAACTTTTGACTCCAAAGCCAGTGGGGGAATCCTGATTAAAAATGGAAAACACAGTATGCCTCTAATCTGTGTAAAGATCATACAATTAGACTTCCATTTTTATTTTTTTAAATTCACTTGGTGGTAGATCCTTTCTGATTTTGCTATTACTGAAGGAAAAAATAGATGCACTATGTTTTCTATGATATAATGTAAGATATATTATATATTATATTAAATTCTAATAAATAGTAAATAATTGGAATCAATCTCATTTTAGTATTTTAACTCCTGAAGAGTTGGGGCCTTACACGAGTAAATATTGTACAGGAATTTTAGATACACAGCTTATAGATAGTAATTTTCTTACACACATATGCATACACCCATATATATCTTCCTCATTGTCTTTTTTTCTTATTCAGTAAGTCTCAATCAGACTACAGGAAATAATCCCTTTCTTCCACAATACCTACTATGCCACTGACTCAATAAACGCTATCATAAAAAAAATCAGAGGACAAAATAAGAATACCTGGTTCTGAGTATAGTGAACGCTTTCTAGGCGTAGTTTGGTTAGGTTTTAGGATTTTTTTTTAATTGGATGAGAAAAAGGCTGAGCACTTAAAGCAACTACAGTAAAAAAAGAAATGGAATAGGTAAAATACGAGTGAGCACAACAGATGATGGCATTGCCTAAAATGTGAGAAATGAACTTTACAGACAATATTAGTATAAATAAAATAGAGAGTGGGTCCTTTAATGAAAGCACTTTCAGGTGCAACAAAATACGTAAGTGCACACCCAGTTTAGAGTTCTCACAAATTTATAACACAAATTAATTATCATATCTAAAGGATGCATCTAACCTGAAAATTGTTCACCTCTGGGGCCATTCTTGGGTCTGACCCTTTGGAACTTCTCCAAGGGCTTTGGGCCTTCTGCCTTGCTTTGACTACAACTTACCTTCCAGATATATCTGTCCTAAACAAGATGCCCTTGCTAAAATCTTTTTCCTTAAACAGAATTTCAAGAATGTGGCACAAACCACAAGAAAGAGGTTTAGCAACTGTTTACTACTCTAATGTGTTAGAAACTATACAGCTATATTAAAGTCTACAAATATATAAAAATTTTAAAGATCTTCAGGCATCAATAGAATCTCTATAGATACTCAGAAATTCTCTTAGACTACAGGTTTAAATAGTTCCTGTTTTTGTTCCCTAGAGACATTTTTCTTCACTAACACAAAAGCAGTTAGTTATATCTGAATGTCTGAAATGACTGGAAGAAAGAAGTAAAGCAATAGTCCCTCAAGCATGCTGGTATCAGAGACACCATTCTGTTGCTCAGTCTTCCTTCTCCTAACTGATATAATTTTGTGGTTGCAGAAATAATATATTCTGCATGTACCGGTCTGATGTGGGTTACTACTAAAATCAGTTATGCAAGGTAACCTGTATAGCTTCCAGTATTGTAAAATGACCATTTTCAAATTCTTAAAGAATTTCTTTTCTTACCTTTTTGTGAAATATCTATGTTTTATTATACACACTCACAGGCAGTTGAACTGAGACCATTGCAGTGGAGGCAGTGGTTAGGGCTCAGATTTTTGGATAGTTTGCTATCTAAAACATTGAGCAAGGATGCTTATAGTACAAAAGTATCAAGCATTTATAGAAATCCCACTCATTTATCTGTGTCTTTACATGCTCAGTTAGCTTGGAAAGATTGGTCTTACATGTCTAAGCCAGTGTAATATAAGGAGTTTACAGCAGAGATGGGAGTCAAATCCAATTTTGTTAAATGTTAGATTAAGTTCCTTAACCACTAGAAAATCCTTTCCTTTTAACCTAAAAACCTATTTAATGCTACACCTTGGTGTAAGAAAAAAAGAAAAACATTTAAGGCCTTCTCTGCAGATTTATGTGACAGTTTATCTTCAGCAGCAGGAAATCAGAAAGGGCAATTGTTTATTACTATTATTTTTTGTAAACTTGTACACATTTAAAATAGACATGCTTTCAAAAGACAAATTCAGTTTTTCCATTTAACAGTACATTGTGTGGACTCTACTAGCAATATGTGACCAGATTAATTTTTATTCCTCATCCCCCATGAGTAAGCACTCCTGTGCTTTGCCTTTTAGCATTCCTTGTAGTTTCTTTGCCAGCAGACATTGAGTGCTGCAAATTGACACATATCGGCAATCCATTTCACTTGCACGTTCAGCCTCTTTCTTCTGCATGGAGCTGAGAATGAACTGCTGGTCTAGCTGAGAGTATTGATGTTTATGTAAGTGAAAGTATTTATTGCATTGAACAAGCATCCAGTCTGTATTTGTGAGCATAGATTCCTGTGAGCAATTAACTACTCTAATTTAATTCTGGATATGTTAATCTATAAGAAAATACAGGCAAGGTCACAGTACTGTTCAACTGCTCTGAAGAAGGCTCTCTGGGATAATAAAAACATGTTCTAGTTTTGTATTGATCTTACATTTTTATCCTCACATGGAGTTTGGGAAAAGAAGAATAAAAATATCCAAATGGAAAGAGACAAAAATAAAACAGTGTAGATTCCTTACTGGATGAGTCTATTTAGGGAAAAATCTGATGTGTTGTAAATGTCCTATATGTTTTTATGTTTTCCCATGGCTTCAATTTTGATCAAGCAAAAAAAAAAGTAAAGGAATACTCCAGTCTCTTCTTCCCTCATTATCCCAAATGATTATTCCAAACAAATTAGTACAAATAATTTTTTCTTATAGGTAACTTATTGTCCCAAATGTATACAATAGGTATGACAGGCTACCAAGGCTGATAATGCTCTATAGACTTCTCTTTGACATGCCTCTAATTCCCATCACAACAAACCTTCTGTCACTTTTTTTGCACACCATTTTAACTGAATAACCTTTCTTCAACATTTTTCAGTTCTTAGTTTTAAGGTTATGTCAAAAGACAAATTCCAGAAAGACTTTTTATTCCCCTCTCCCCCCAGTGAATTAGTGTAATAGCAAAAAGATCTTGCAGGTATCCAACCTTTGTAACATGCTATGTAATACACTGTTTTCCTTTGAGTATGATATACTGGGTATGATAGGTATTCAGAATGTCCTTTCTGTATTACAAACTTAGAAGCAATCTCAAAACTGCAACACAGTGAAAAAGCTGACAGTGTGTGATATGAATGACAGGCCTGGCTCAAATATTGGTGTAGATTCTGACATTGACATTGATGAGTTTTGTATATTGACAACTCAAGATGAAAGACTGAAACATAGACACAAATAATCCTCTAGACTTCAGTCTCTTGGCACCACACTATTTGACAGCCCTAACTATCTTGACTGGAAAATGCATCTCTAAGATCTTATATGAGTTTGGATATTTTACTATAGTTTTTCCAAACCTTGTGTTGTTAAAGAATGTGAATCTATTTTCTTGGGAAAAAGATTGCCATTGTCAACATAGCATAACTTGAAAAATATTGAAAACACCTTCATTAATATAAACTTTACATTTTTTTCTCTAAATAAATTTGAAATGAAGGTAGACTACTGCTTAATTATGCATAGTCTCGTCATGGAGAACTACATACAAAATGTGTGAATAAAATCTAAGGCCAGTGGCATAATATAGGTGCCGCAAATCCTGTGGTCTTTACCAGCTTGCTCAGGAATGGGTTTCCCAACAAGAAAGAAGTTACTCTATGTCTGGGTAATTATATTTGTCCTTAAGAGAAATTTCTGAACTTCACAATTAAAGTCTTCAAAAACCCTAATTTATGTATCTAACATATGATTGTCAAATAGTACTTACTATTGTAATTCAGGTCAGAATATGTAAAAAGCAGTTTATACACCATCTACATTAATCTATGTCCTTGTACTTTGAATGTCCCTATGAGACAAGTTAGAACAGGCTCATTAACAACATTGGTGTTTTGTAAATATGTTTTGTCCTTTCTACTATGATTCTTATAGAAAATTGCATTCTCGTACAAATAACAGCCAGAAATGGAATAATCTTTAAAAAAATAAACTACTGCTCTCATTACAATTCTGTCCTCTTCCTTTCTTTGATAGAGATTTATATTAACAGCATAGTAAAATTTAAAACCTATGTCTTAATGTATGCAGAGGATTTGTTTAGTGCTGTTGCCTTTTTGATTTTCATTTCCTTGATTATTCAAGAATTAATTTCCCCTCTTCTTCCACAATAAAATTTGAACTCTAGTTTCAAATATCTATAATTTTCTTCAAAATTGCATTCATTACCCAAAATGTTTTTGATAGTACTTCAAAAATCACCTGTCTAAAATCCATTTAATGAAAAGGTAAGATAAATCTTGGTGGATGTGTTGTTTGATAGTTTGTTTTTCCCAGTATCAGAGGGGTTAAAATTTCAAACTCAAAAATAATATTCTTTGGACATAAAGAAAGAGGAGGCATCTAAAGCCAGTAATAGGTGCTGATGTGCTAAGAGAAGGTTAAAGTGATAAAATCTAAGACATAAAAGCATCAGAAAATAGCATGGGCTCAAATCACAATGTGTTGCATGATCTTAAGGACAGGTATGATAAATGAAATAGAAAAAGAGAAAAATATAAGATGAAGAGAAATAAATGTCTACCTAGTGAAAAGATATTACTATTAATATATGTATTTTTAAATAAAAATTGTACGCAATTAAGGAAGATTAAGCAGTTAAATAAAAACTAGATACTAAGACAGTTGAGCACAAATGCAATTAGTATCAGAAAACAAATGGTGAAGAAGGCAAAAAAATATATTTAAACAACTGCATTTCATAATTATTATATTATTCTTTGAGAAAACAGGAATATTTTGTTGTTCCTGGACTAATTTTTTTTCACAGTAACTATGATCCTCAATCATGGACAAGTGCTTAAGTTAAGTGATTGATTTTTTTTTCCTACTCATGTGCTTACTCTGACATTTAAATAACACAGGTGTTATCATTTTTCAATGCAGATTTTAGATGTCCAAATAACTGCATCAGTGACATAGCACAATTTTCATACAGTTTACATATGAAAACCCAAATAAAGCATATGGTAAATTTAAAAATTTGAGGTTCTAGAAATTTCAATAACATTTGTCTTGATGATATTGTTATGGAGATTTTTTTAAAGAACAAATAATTTTTTTTTCTCTCCTGATTCATCAATTGCTTTGATTAGGACTCATCTAGCTAGACACAGAAGACAAGACCTCATCTAATCATTCTCAAGTCTTTTTTTTTAATCACATTTACAGAATGCAAGACATAGGATCCTAAAGCAAACATTTAGTGCTAATCAGATTAAAAATCTCAGAAATATCTTTTTTTTTCTCTATTATCAAACATATCTTACAATGATCAGCTCTGAGCTTCCCATCTATCCTGTAACTAATCATGGAATCATAGAATGATTATGGTTGGAAAAATCCTTTCAGACCATCTAACCATTCAACCTCCAACCCAGCACCATCATCACGTTCACCATTAGACCATGTACTCAAGCACCATATCCACACACTGTTTCAATACTTCCAGGGATATTAACTCCACCACTTTCCGGAGCAGTCTGTTCCAATGTTTTAAAATGTTTTGTATGACTTTTTTTTTTTAACTTAATATCTAATCTAAACTTCCCTTGGCTAAACTTGAACCCCCACCTTGCTACAAGGTCCTTTCAGGTTGTTGTTACAAACTCTTTTCAACTTTACTGGGTATATATTTTAATTTCAGACTCCAAGACATTTCGCTCACACAAACCCTTGTAAAATCTTTAGTTCTTGGGAACCTTGAGCTGGTGTTCAGAGAATAACTACACATTTTTCCCTAAGAGATTTTTTTAATTTGGTGAGACAATAGGTATTTTGGCAAAAAGAGTTTTACAGAAATAAACACACAGCTTCACAAACACGTAACAACAGATTACCATGACTAAGAGCATTGTTACATAAGGACCCTTTGTTAGGCCCAGCAACACAAACTCCAGGCCAGTTAAGTTAGGTACAGAAAATAGGTGTTTAGGTTACCCATGAGGAAAAGAAAACAATACAGGGAAAGAGATTAAGAGAAGAAAGAATAAAGAGAGAAAAAGACCAGGCAAAAACATAATTACCACTTAGAAAGTGACATGTTGATGGCTTTGAGGAAACCAGGCCAAGGCTTTGATGGAGACCTCATGTGTGTGTCCTTGTAGACTCTGGCTATTGTGGCCACTTCCTCTAGGAGGGACTTTTGGATCACTGACCACTCCTTGTCCCCTTAGCCAAAGTGAGGGGTGCTGCAGCCAGTCAGAGACTGCAGACGGTATGGTGTGTGCAGGTTATGAGGCAGAACTTATTGACTGGCAGGTGCTCCACCTGGCCTTCATGCCATGTGGCCAAACCTCAGCAGTCATTTGGCTGACCATATAGACACTGTTGGGGGTCTGGTCCTCAACACACTTGTACACACACACACATACACACATGCACACACACACACAGACACACACATAGAGAGAGATGCACCCTCCACAAGGTAAAAATTGATCTGCTGTGTAACAGTTGTAGAGAGTGATAAGGTCTCCCTGGAGCCTTCTCTTCTTCAGGCTAAACCCCAGCTCTCTAGATTAAACAAAACTAGTCACCTCCCTCTAAAAAGTTTGAAGATAACAAAATTTGAAACTTGTTGACAAAATATAAGTAAATATTAAACCAGCACTTTTTGTTATTATTTTGGACATTTAGCTACATCATCTAGTTAAATTATTTCTTTTTCTCTTTAATATAATGGTTTGCACTTGAAGTAGGTCTAAACACTCAAAATGAAGTAACCAAAATTTCACACTGCATAGCTTATGTAGCTTTGCAAATCAAGACCTTTAGATACTATCAGTTTACAAAGAAAAATATGATGCTTAACTGTCCCAGTCACTTGAGGTTTTACAGTCAGTAATCTAGACAAAATTTGTGTTTGCCATAGTGTTCATTATCAGTAACTAATTTTAGTGTTGTTAATTGTGGTGGTTTAAAGGCAAACCAGCAGGGGAAATGAACTCACCACGAGAGAGATTATAAGTCAGACCTAAAATTTAATAATAATATTACAATAAAAACTCTGACACAAAAGGGAAATTGCTTTCAACTCAAAAAAACCCAGCAGTATAACCCAGTGTCCTGGGGCACAAACCCAAGGGGGTTTGTTTGCCCTTGTGCTGAGACCCCTGTGGCTCCCCCAAGTCCAGAGCAAAAGGAAATGAAAAACCCTGTTGGTGCAGATGAGGGCTGTGGTCTGGGCGAGAGCTGTGATCTCCTCCTGTCAAGGTCCTGCTGCTATTCTGGATCCAACAAGAAGTTACCAAAGTCTTCTTACCCACCACTTATGTACCCTCAGGGAGCACCCAGTCCCTCCCCCCGGGCGGGGACTCACACAATGCATGATTAACTCTGGGAGCCAGGGGGTATTGAACTGTTGATGGCCCACTAGCAGCTCTGCCCCCTCAGGCTGAGTGTGAAGGTGATAATGACTCCCTGGGCAGCTGCTGCTAATGGCCCATTGTCCTTGGGGAATGAATAGAGGGGGTAGAATACACAGCTTTGATCACCCCTACACAGTGTCAACTGGTCCCTCCTGCTCAAATAGGACATTAATTCAGAACTTTATTGGTGAAAAGCTATCTCAAATAATGAAAAAAGTAGTTGGCTCTGGTATTTGTACTACTGTTAGGAATTTAGGTTCTGACCTCTTATTGGCTGTTTCCTTTTGAAATAGTTGAAAGCAGTACACATGAATATAATGGAAAGTCAAATAAAAATATACATATTTAGATATATGTTCATTTGAGAAAATCATTAATATTTTAAAAAATTGTTTTTAAAATACATATTATATATGCAATAGTATATATACAATGTTATTAGAGTTCGGTTAGAAGATTTAAATCATAGCCATCATATCTGAGGTTAAGTTTCCAGAAATTAACCTTCATGCAGGACACTTGCCAGTGAACATTATTTGCTTGCTTTACCATTAATTTTCATTTTTAAAACAGCTGTGTCAAAGGACAGCTATTTTACTGGCACATTTTATTTTCAGCCACATGGTGTGATTCTTGGGGATGTCCTCTGGAAGGCCAGGATTTGGACTTTGATGATTCTAGTAGGTCCCTTAAAACTCAGAATATTCTATGATTATACTATGAAGTATTTCCATTTTCTGAATCACTTGTTGAAAACAAAATACATTTCAACATAAAAGAATCCTCCTCCTCAACAGGACAGGTAGAAAATAAGATAAAATATTTTGTGTGATAAAGACAGCAAACCAGGAAAGGTAATATCATGAATGGAACAGTCATATGCTCAAGGACTACAGATAGTGGAGAGGACCCACACTGGAGAAAGGGAAAATGTGAGGAGAAAGGAGTGATAGAGAAGCATTGGGAACTGACCATAAACTCTCATTCCCAGGGGTACAAGTTGAGTATGAAGCAATAAAACTGAGCCTAGGAAAAAGGATGACTGAGGGATGTGGGAAAGGTATCCTGGATTTTGTCTTGTTTTTTTTTTTTTTATTTCTTTTTCCTCTCTACCCAAACCTATTTTTGTTGGCAATAAATTAAGTTCATTTTTCCCTGTTCAAATCTCTTTTGCACAAGTCACTGGTTGGTTAGCAAACTCAGTGTCTTTATCCCAATCCAAAAGCTTTTTTCATTTTATTCCCCTGTCCTGTTGAAAAGAGGAATGATCCATATACTGCTTACAAGGTCAACCCACCACAGTTATTTGTGAGTAGGAATATACTTTTTGTGGTAATGCTGTGGTGCTTGATGGGCTACAACAATGAATAAAGAGCACAGGTGAAAGCATTTATGTGAGAGCTCGGATTAGTATCTCACTGAATTCTTTAGTTATGGGATTGAATCAACCACCTCTGTGAGTGAGGGGGAAGAGGGCCAGGCCTCCAGTATTGGAAGGCATATGGTTTTCTCCAACATGGCAGCGTGGAAAGTACATGGCTGAGTGCACAGGAGCTATTGTGGCAGAGTCTACCAGTCAAATAAGGCCCACCTGTTAGCCTGCCAAAGCACACCCCTTGAAGCCTCTGACTGGCTGATTCACCCCCACTCAGGCTGCGAGTGGTCATTGAGCGGCCAGTGAGCCTCATGTCCTGCCTGGGACGGGTGGCCACCATACCCAGGGCACATAAATAGGGGAGCATAGGGACTCCATTGTGTTCTACCTTTCTCTCCTGGGACCTGCTGTCGTGTGAGAGTAACTATTCTTCTCTCTCTCTCCCTCTCCCTCTCTTGCTTTCTCTCTCTCTCTCTCTCTTTTTTTTTTACTTTTTTCTTTATCTCTTCTCTTCCTTTTGTCTTTTCTTCCTCCTATGGGTAACTTAAAACTGGTGGGTGGGAATTCACTAGGTTGTATGGGGTTGGTGTTTGCTGGGTGTTTTAGTGCAATACTTCTATTTGGCTGGTTGTTACTCCTCTAAAATATTTTGCCAAAATTCTTAATTTCTCACTAAATTGAAAGAAGTCTCTGAGTGAAACATCTACAGCTTTTTCTCTCTATGCCAATTCAAGGTATTTAAGAACTAAAGGCTCTGTAAAAATTTGGTGGGTGAACTGCAGAAGTAAAACCCCTGGGCTTAGGGGTGTGTGGCTTAGACCTGTGGCTTTACAGCTTGGTAAGAATCTTTTCAAACTGAAAACTACCAGTCTGTGTTTGCTGTCAGTGACATGACTTTTAGAGTTTTCTTGTAACACATATCCTCAAACACAGTGAGAACTGTGATTAATGAAGGTTTAGCTTAATATGAATTTTTGAGTCTCTTAATAACAAGAATAATGAGGCAGATTAATGTACTTCCAGGCATTTATTTTTGCATCTTTTCACAGAAAGAAGAAGAAAAAAATCTTAAATCCATGAACTCAGTTAAAATGTAACACTTCCAATATCTAAATATTTATAGAAATGTTTAATTATTGGAAAGAAATCAGAAAACAAATCAGAAAGCCATAGTTTAAAAAAAAATCAAAATGAGTAAACCTCATCAATGTTCATGGAAAAAAGAACACAAACTTTGGCAAGGTTTGAAAACCTTTTTGACTATCTTTTTGGTATCTCTAGCAGTGTTTCAATTATTATGTGGAAACATGGTAAGTTCCTGTTTAAAAGCTTAGAAACATCTCATATAACAGATAGATTCAAACCTTTACACTTTGCACAAACCTTAATGATTTTTGAGGTCCTAGCTAATTTAAAATTATATCATATTTCTTCTTTTAACACACTTTGAAAAGATACAGTTGTAATCATATTTCTGTTGGCAACTAAGCTCTGTCATGTAGAAGTGTACCTATTTTACAGTATGTGAGAACTACTAATGTAGAGCAGATTACTTAATATAGGGACTTCAAAGAGCATATTCAGTTTGAACTATTTAGTTTCTTAAATGAAGAAACTGAACAAAATGAACTAGTGACAATTCTTGCACTTCAATTAAGAGAATTAGTTTTTTATTATATTTATCCAAAGATAGTAAAATATTTAGGCACCCATCTTATTCAATAAGTTTTCTGAATAGGAAAAATATTAAGAGACAGCAGAACATGATTTTCACAATATAGTTCTTTCTCTAACTACATGAAAGTTGTCACATTTGACTGATACTTAGTTATTAACTGATTTGCTAAGTAAAAGTAACAATGCTGGGTCAACTAGTTTAGATAGTCAAAGCTCCATTGCATAAACTGCTCAAATTATAATAACTAAAATCTATTAATTATTACAGTGTTGAGTCCTTAACTGTCATCTGGTTTAAGATGTTTCAACCCCACTACAGAAAGTCTTCTCAAGCCCCAGTTAATATATATATATTACAATTATAGATATATAGATTAGCTATATATGTGTATATGTGTCTGCTTGGGTGTGTCTCTGTGAGACATGCTCCACTTGCTCCTAGTTGAATGTACAAGCAGGAAAGCAGCAGCTGGTTCCCTCAGCCTCGGACAGAAAATCCAAGTCCCTGAGCACACTGGGATGAGTTCCAGAAGAAGTGCAGCAGAAATTCTCTCCAAACATCTCTTAACAGCAATAAAATAAACATATTCAAGACAAGGCACATTCTCTTCATTATTTTTTTCTTCAGCTGATTTGAACCAAAGAACAAAAGGAAATTTACCTAGAGCAGAGTCCGTAAGTCCCTGATCTCCATTCTGTGTATTAGCCACTTTGCTATTTTTAATTTCCAATCAAGAATAAGTACTTTATTTTCAAAATAAATTTAAACAAGGATCCATATTTTCTCAACTGAGTAGAGACTGTAGTTTTCTAGTGCAATGGCAGACTGCAAAATCAGTGTCTGTGTACTCCTACTATAATTTGCAAATACAAAAATTAAGAAAAAATCAGAACGATTATAAATTAATCATTATTTTTTCAATATTGTTTCTAGTTTCTGGTTCAAGTCGCAAATGGATAAATTTGAAGCAATCTATGAAAGGGCAGTTATGAAAAAAGCCCAAAATATTGCATGATGAATTAGACTCTTCCTCTACAGCATCCAGCCAATTGCAAAACAAGGATGCAATTTCATGCCTTTATAAATAACATTTCAAAAAAGGTGTAATTTGAATTTCACACTTGTCAGCAGTGATTATGATCTAGCTTAGCCTTTTCTTGAGTGAAAATGCTTTGCCACTGGATTCCTAAGTTTATTAAAGATTCTGTCCTTCTCTTTGACCTCACTGTCGACAGCTGCTTCTGATTAACTCTGGCCCATTGAAGAGTATTAGAGATGACCCCATTGTTTTACCAGAATGGCTATTTTCAGTTTTATGTTCTCTTTGTCAAGGCAGCAATAATACTTAGCTTAGGAAATGTTAAATCCTTACTCACAACAGTGTTTGAGTAACACCAGTCAGTTAAGTTTGACTCCTTATTGTCCTATGTTTTCTCAGCCTGAGTTAAGGTATTGGTATAGGTGTGCTGAGTACTGTTTGACTTGCAGCCTTATGTGCATTGTCCATGTGTTTAAGCGACTGTTACATTCCATGTAAATCTGGTCAATACAATTATCATTTCCTTAAGAGACTGAGAAGGAGCTAGTTACCTCAGCTGAAATACATAATGCTGTTTGAAAGCATGACAAATAAAAAGCATGTATGATGCATTAGTAGATAAGATACAATTAATGGGCTTCTGCAGTTACAGCTGAAGTAAAGATGGCTATAACAGGATATAAACTGGCACTATGAAGCTACATGAACCCAGACAGCTGAATCCTGTTCTCCACTAAAACCACGCTAAGGGGAAAATATCATACAAAGAAATCATGTTATTGGTCCTGCATTTAAAGCCCTTGATAAGAAAAATGTGACCTATATTCTGATTTCATAGAAATATCATTACATTTGATCACTTGAAAACTACACTCCTCAAATCAGCCAAGTGTTTTCATGTTATTTATTACATTTTTTGATTACTACATCAACTACAGACCCTGTCATTGATATTCTTTCAGGAGTTTCAATATTAAAAGGAAAAAAATCAAATGCAATAGAGGCCAAAGAATGAATTAAATTAAAATTATAATTAATTTAATTGCAATGTTCTGTTTTCAGTTGTGTTTTCAGATTTCACAGTTTTAATTTTATAAAATGTTTACTATTTGCTTTTGCATCATATTGTTCCCTCAATTGAAATAAATCACAGTATGGAATAGAATGTGTGACAGTAATCTAAATGATTAAATCAACAATACTAAAGTTACCAACCAGATATCTTGCTTTAAAAGAAAGTAGTAAATTACTTCAGTAGATTCACATTCCTTACACTCACTTTGATTGTTTTTAATTGTACTAACATCTCTGTCCTCCTTTTTTGTTGTTTTAATCTATTTTAGATCAGGTCTATATTTTTTCAGGTCATCTCTATATTGGTCAAGTCTCTGATTACACCACTATCACCCCCAGCCCGCTAACATACATAGACCCTTTTTTGATTTTACTTTATTGATTATGTTACTATGTATGTCTGGCAATAGAATAATGTTAGATATAGGATATTATTCCAGCTGTTATTTTTTAAAAAGCTTTTCCAACAAATGCCATCTATGGCAGCTTTCCTCTTGTGTTTCTTTGCTGTCCTTCGTACTTTTTCCAAATGTTGACTTCTGATTCTTAATGCTGTAAACTCTTCTTTTTTTCTTTTTTGTGTGTGTGTGTGTGTGGTTTTTTTTTTACTGTTTTTATTAAGTTCTGTATATTGAAGGGTTCTGGGGTCAAGGTAAGAAAAACAAAAAAAATCAAGGCTTTGTCAGCATGTAAGGGTGAAAATGAAATCTCAAGAACTATAAATACCTTTTTACACAGTATTTGTTGTAATATGCCACCACAATATTTTATATTAAATAAAATATATATTCTTCCCAAAGCCAGTATTCATCTAATATTTTAAATGTTAGTTTCAACATAACTAGTCAATTATGTCTAGAGGTTTGTAGAATGCAGACTATATACTTTGACAAGGAACTGAAAAAATACAGTTGGTCTTAAAAAGTCTTACCTATTCTTCTCTAAAACAAATCCATTTAAGGACCTCCAAGTAAAAAAAGGTGAATGAAATTAGTCATCCCATGTAAAGGCCAAATACTGTGAAAACTGGTCTAATTTTCACTTCCTCCTTTGTGACATCCATTTAGATATTAAATGAGATGAGAAATAGTTATTATTGCAAGAGACAACTAGCTTAATTTCTTTATTAATTTAGCACTTGGTGTTGTGAGATCCTGAAGGACACTTGCCTTGAAGTACAAAAGGACAGTATGCTGACATTTGACTTCTCACATTTAACCCAAAGACCTGTGAGAAGTTAATCAGCTAAAAGTAATTATTTTAGGTCATACACAGAGACAAGGAAAAAAAAATGTATTTATTATCAGTTTCAAAATCCAGGTAGCATATCTCGCCTCAGGAGAAAATTACTCATTTGCATATGAAAATTTCCTCAGAATTGCTTATTAGGGTTGTAACTTGTAGGACTTGATAATACCACTTCTATTATAAAAGATATTTTTTCCCCAAAGCCATTGCTCTGTTCCTTTCTTTAGAGCAAACATTCAAGGCCTTTTTTTGTTAATGGCAACTAGATGACAATGTCCACTTTAAAGTTCATGTAATTTTAAAAGTCGACAGAGTATGGTTCTCAGCTCTATAGTTCATGTAATTTTTTAAGTAGACATGTTGTGTTTCTTCATTTTTTGCTAATGATTTTCCCACAAAAGGATTTCTTCCGGTCCACTTTTGCCTCTAGCATTTACAAACTTGATATGAATGGATATGTGTGAGTATTGATGCAATGAATATATTAAATCAGCATTTTTGAGTGGTAGATAGAAATATCAGGTAGGTATGGGATCTCAAGCAGATTACAGGATAAGCATTATGGAATTTGATTATTTTCTTTTTTAAATTTGCTACTGTGCAATCTTATAATAAAATCATATCACTTATTAGGAAAACCCAGCTACCTTTTCCATTATTTAGCTGCATTCCAGTTTAACCATAATTTGCTCATTTTGGTAAAGTCATATTATATTAGTTCCCATTTAGTTCTTAGAAATTTCCAGTCTTCATACAATTTCAGTTTAGATGGTTTTGACAATATAAAAATGTCCCAGACTACGTAGTGTCTGTAGAAGACTGTAAGCATTCTTTATGTACTAAGTATTCTGTTTAAAGAGGGATAGGAGATGTCACTAGGCATAAAATTGGGAGAAAAACATTCCAATTGGACTCAACAATTATTATGGTTAATTTTATATAAGGCACTTCTCTTGTGAGAGAAGAGTGGAAAATGAATAAACCAATTTTCAAATTCACAAAAAGGACAAGTAATTTATATTGGGGAAAATGATGCATTGGGTGATTGAATGTGAAAATAATGGAAAATATCTAATGGATATTCAAAAACTGATTTTTTTTTCTTTAGTAGTCTCAAAATATTATCAACATAATATTTATTAAAACATTTCCATTAATTTAATACATTTTTATTAAAAATAAAAAAGATTAATAATGCCAAGCCAAAAATAAATGTACTAAATATATATGATATATATTATAAACTTGAGCACATTTCTCATTCTGTATTGAAATCTGAAATTTGAGTAGCAAAATAATCCAGTCTTATAATCTTCCTTTAGAGGAATATATGGTTGCAGTTCTTTTCTTGTACAAAAATGATTAGCATATTTAATCCAAATTTCCAAAATGAAGTGCATATAATATTTTCTGGTTTTATGTGTATGATTTAATAGTATGCATTATGTGAACAAATAACATCCATTTAGACAGAAGGAATGGTAGATAATACACATCTGGCAAGGGAAGTCAGGCTGATACTGGCAGGAATTAATTCACTGGACCATTGGTCTTGATTGGTATTAAAAGTGAGCATTAACACCAGCCACATATAAAAGTAACTGGCAAAAAAAGGACATTTGGTTTCAGCTTCTGTTGTCAAAGAACTCTGATGCTCAGCTGTCTCAATATCAGATGCCAAAAACCACCAGTAACTGTAATGATCAGAAACAAAATTACTCATACCTAAATATACTTAGTTATAGTATAATTAAATAATATACTTGATAAATGTTTGATTCTCAGTTATTAATGGACAGATTCAAGTAATAGTTCAACTGAAATAAATGCTTGCTTGAAATGTTGAGATTTGCCTTTTGTCTAAAATCTATTTGAATACTCCAGTCACTACAGTCCACTCTTCCTCCATAATAGTGCAACACTAAAGTTTGGTATTCTCCTCTTAATTGGTTTTATGTATTTCAAGTTAATGCAGAATCATAATTCTATCAACTAAAGATACTCATAAACAAACATACATTTAAAGGCCCTCTGGATCCTCCATATAAATTGCTATCACAATGCCTTTTATTAATATTATGCTAACACCATGGGTAGAAAACTTAACATGAGTGAATAAAAGTCCCTGTAAAAAAACATTTTAATAGATCTCCAGAGTTAAAAAGAATTCTAACATTTCTTTATATTAGTTTAGTATTAACATTCATGTCTTTCAAGAACATCTGATAGAATGCCATACCTGTTGTTCGGAAGAGTTGTAAAGATCTTAAAAGCTAAAGAGTTTTATTTATCTCATACTTTTAAATTATAAAAGAAACAAAAGATTGGCATTGATACTCTGTGAATGAATATTTAATTCCTATTGGAGCCTGCAGCTTTTCATAATCGGCCTATTATGTATTATACAGTCTGCAGTTGCTGCTTTGAAAACAGCAGATTTTCATGTGACTAGATTTCTTAGAATAGAATCATAGAATCAATTGGGTTGGAAAAGACCTCCAAGATCATCGAGTCCAACCCTTGGTCCAACTCCAGTCCATTTACAAGATCATGGCACTCAGCGCCACGTCCAATCTGCGTTTAAAAATCTCTAGGGATGGTGAATCCACCACCTCTCTGGGCAGCCCATTCCAATGCCTGATTACTCTCTCTGGAAAGAATTTTTTTCTGATATCCAACTTAAATTTCCCCTAGCAGAGCTTAAGCCCGTGCCCCCTTGTCCTATTGCTGAGTGCCTGGGAGAAGAGACCAGCCCCCACCTAGCTATAACTTCCCTTCAGGTAGTTATAGACAGTGATGAGGTCACCTCTGAGCCTCCTCTTCTCCAGGCTAAACAACCCCAGCTCCCTCAGCCTCTCCCCATAGGACTTGTGCTCCAGTCCCTTCACCAGCCTTGTTGCTCTTCTCTGGACTCGCTCCAGCACCTCAATATCCTTTCTGAACTGAGGGGCCCAGAACTGAACACAGTACTCAAGGTGTGGCCTCACCAACGCAGAGTACAGTGGAAGGATCACTTCCCTGGTCCTGCTGGCCATGCTATTTTTGATACAGGACAGGATCCCATTGGCCCTCTTGGCCACCTGGGCACACTGTTGGCTCATGATGAACTTCCTGTCAATTAGTACTCTAAGGTCCCTTTCTGCCTGGCTGCTCTCCAGCCACTCTGTACCCAGCCTGTAGCGCTGCATGGGGTTGTTGTGGCCAAAGTGCAGGACCCAGCACTTGACCTTGTTGAACTTCATCCCATTGGAATCAGCCCATCTCTCAAGTCTATCCAGATCCCTCTGCAGAGCCCTCCTGCCTTCCAGCAGGTCGACACTCCCTCCCAGCTTGGTGTCATCAGCAAATTTGCTGATGATGGACTCAATCCCCTCATCTAAATCATCAATAAAGATGTTAAACAGGACTGGACCCAAAACAGACCCCTGGGGAACACCACTGGTGACTGGCCGCCAGCTGGATGCAGCTCTGTTCACCAGCACTCTCTGGGCCCAACTATCGGTAAATGATTGATTGTCCACCGATACGGTAGATTGGATAGCGCTCCCAGGAGCAAGGCTCGAAGAGCAATGCGAATGCTCTCGAGGGGCAAGCTCCTCGGAAGCTCGGGGATGGCTCCTCCCGCTCCCAACCCGGCGACGATCCCCCGAAGGAAGAAGGCCACACGAGTCAGGAGTCCACGAAGAGAAGCAAGGTTTATTGGGGTGCCCGGACTTATAAAGGGGAGCATGGGACTTTCTAGAACATGGGCGGAGTAAGGGGAGGAGACAGGGAGGAGTGAAACATCGGATTGGTGGGCATGCAAATGAAGGGGAGGAACAAGGGAAGAACCAATCGAAGAACATAACCATATAAGGGAAATGGTGAACTGCACCAACCGGGGACCAATCAGGAGAGGCTTGGCGGGAAAAATGTCCTAGGGGTTTGTGGGAAGGAGAAACCTGGACAGGGATGACTAAGGAAAAAAGACAAGGGTAGCCATTTTGGGATATATAACAATTAAACTGGGGAAATGTCCAAATAGCTCTTAAAGCCCTCCTGGTCTTTATTGAGCTTCTTCCACGGTTTTCCCGGTTCTTGCACCTCCACGTCTTCATCCACCCAGTGTTTATAATACTTCTGCCATTTGATGAAATCCTCGTCCACTAAGTCTCCTCCGACACCCAACCCTCCAGCCAGCTCTTAATCCAGGAGAGGGTACACTTGTCCAGGCCATGGGCTACCAGCTTTTCCAGGAGTATATTATGGGAGACAGTGTCAAAGGCCTTGCTGAAGTCTAGACAGACCACATCCTCAGCCTTCCCCTCATCCACCAGGTGGGTCACCTGATCGTAAAAAGAGATCAGGTTGGTCAGACAGGACCTGCCCCTCCTAAACCCATGCTGGCTGGGTCTAATCCCTTGTCCACCCTGAAGGTGCTGTGTGATTGCACTCAGGATGATCTGCTCCATAACCCTGCCAGGCACGGAGGTCAGGCTGACAGGCCTGTAGTTGCCAGGGTCCTGCTTGCAGCCCTTTTTGTGGATTGGGGTGACATTTGCCGACCTCCAATCATCTGGGACCTCCCCAGAGAGCCAGGACTGTTGGAAGATGATGGAGAGCGGTTTGGCAAGCTCTTCTGCCAGCTCCTTCATCACCCTGGGATGGATCCCATCTGGTCCCATAGACTTTTTAGGATCCAGCTGGATCAGTAAGTCAGCAACTATATCCTCCTGGAATACAGGAGGGCTATTCAGCTCCCTCTCCCTGTCTACCAGCTCCAGAGGCCAGTTGTCGTGAGGGCCACCTGTCTTACTGGTGAAAACTGAGGCAAAGTAGGTGTTAAGTACCTCAGCCTTCTCCTCATCTTCCTTAACTATATTTCCCTTCAAGTCCAACAGAGAATGGAAGTTTTCCTTGCCCCTCCTTTTGTTATTAATGTATTTATAAAAGGACGTTTTGTTATCCCTAACTGAAATAGCCAAATTTACTTCAAATTCCACTTTTCTTTCCCTAATTTTTTTCCTGCATGACCTAGCTCTATCTGTAAATTCTTCGTAAGTAGCCAGCCCTTTTTTCCATAGTCTGTAAACTTTCTTTTTATCCCTGATTTCTTGCAGAATCTCCCTATTTAACCAAGCTGGCCGTCTTCCCCTCCGGCTGGCCTTCTGGCACACTGGTGTAGCCTGTTGCTGTTCACTCAAAATTTCCTTCTTAAAACATGTCCATCCCTCCTGGACCCCCTTGATTTTAAGGGTTGTTTCCCAGGGTATGCTCTGAATCAGTTCTTTGAATAGGCCAAAATCTGCTCTCCGGAAGTCCAAAGTAGAGGTTTTAATGGTGGCTCTCCTTACATCCCTGAGGACTGAAAATTCTATTATTTCATGGTCACTATGCCCCAGGCGGCCTCCAACCACTACATCATCTACCAGCCCCTCTCTGTTTGTAAACAGTAGGTCTAGCGGAGCCTTCCCCCTGGTAGGCTCATTTACTAGTTGATGAAGGAAATTGTCCTCTATACACTCCAGGAACCTCCTTGACTGCCTCTTCTCTGCAGTATGAAGCTCCCAGCAGATATCTGGCAGGTTAAAATCACCCACAAGAACAAGGGCTGGAGATTTTGAGACATCCGCCAGCTGCTTGTAGAATAATTCATCTCCTTCATCATCCTGGTTGGGCGGTCTGTAATAGACTCCCACAAGGGTGTCAGCCTTGTTGGCCTTGCCCCTGAATCTGGCCCACAGGCACTCAACCTTGTCACTGCTGACCTCAACTTCAACAGAGGCAAGAGACTCTCTAACATATAAAACCTCTCCTTCCCTGCCTGTCCTTTCTGAAGATCTTGTAGCCCCCCATAGCCGCACTCCAGTCATGTGACTCATCCCACCACATTTCTGTGACAGCAACTATGTCATAATTTTCCTGCTGCACTATGGCTTCCAGCTCCTCTTGTTTGTTTCCCATACTGCGTGCATTGGTGTACATGCACTTCAGCTGGGCCATTGATTTCATTCTCAACTTGGGCTCTATGCCCTTAGGCCTATCTCTGGAGAGCCCAGTTGCCGTCCCTTCCCCCTTCAAACCTAGTTTAAAGCCCTCCTAACCAACCCTGCCAACTTATGGGCTACAGTTCTTTTGCCCTTCCTAGATAAATGAAGCCCATCTGCTTTGACGAGACTGGGCAACATGGAGGTTGCTCCATGATCAAAAAACCCAAAATTTTGACGATAGCACCATCCCCTAAGCCACCTATTGGTAAGCTGGGCTTTCCTAAACCTCTCCTCGTTCATCCCAGCTAGCACAGGAACTGAGGCAATTACTACCTGTGCTCCTGTCCCATGAAGAGATCGGGTCAGTGCCCTGAAATCTTTTTTAATTACTCTGGTACTCCTTTTATTAATGTCATCACTTCCAACCTGGACAACCAACAGTGGGTAATAGTCTGAGGGTTGGATAAGCTTAGGAAGTCTTTTGGTAATATCCCTCACTCTGGCCCCAGGAAGGCAGCAAACTTCCCTGTGGGACGGGTCTGGCCGACATATAGGGCCCTCAGTTCCCCTCAAAAGGGAGTCACCGATTACAACAACCCTTCTCTTTTTCCTCTTACCTGTAGTTGTAACCCGTCCGGTAGACTGGGGGTAACCAGAAGAACTTGTAGACAGATCCTCCTCCTGACTGTCCTCCAACAGACTGTCTGAGTCCTCGGCCATATACCTGTTTTTTAAGGGCACCCTGGCAGGTGAAAGGGGTCGAGAGGGGGTGTTTTTGCCTCTATGACCAGGCACCTATTTCCATTCGTCCCCATCCGTATGGTCTGTTCTGTCTGCCTGATGGCAGGAGGGGCTGGGCTTCACCACCTCCTGCTGGGCTTCCTTAGGAGTGAAAAGGGTGTGACTCCACCAGTCAATTTCCCTTTCACTCTCCCTTATGTTTCTGAGCCTATCAACCTCTTCCTTTAGCTCTGCCACCAGACCCAGCAAATCGTTCACCTGCTCACATCGTATGCAGGCACTTCTCATACTGTCCTCTGGTAGTAGGTCCAGGCTCAAACAGTCTATGCAGCCGGAGGCCTGAGTGGCTGCATCGTTTTTAGAGGGTTCTGTCTGTATTGACACCCCTCTACTGGTAACAGGAGCAACAGCTTTCATTTTTTTGGGAGGCACGACTGCCTTGAGCTGTGGGGAAAGGTAGAAAAGAGAAACAAACAAACAAACAAAAAAAAAATGGCCGCAGAAATACCTAGGCTTATGCCCTGCCTGTGCAAACTGCTGTGCAAACTGCCGTGCCTTGTCCTCACTGACGTGCCACGCCCCTGTTTGCCCGCTCCAGGTTGCTTGCGCTCCCTAGAGATGTTTTTAAAGCCTTCTCACTCTCCTGCTAATGAGCAAGCCATGCCTCCAACTCCCCTCTGAGTTATCTGCTGATAGCTGAAGGAGCAGCAAACAAAGCCTGCCAGGGAATTCTTGTTTGGCTTTTTTTCCTCCCCAGCATGACCCAGGATCCCAGCATCACATGAATACGTGAGTAGGGTAAAAAACAGCTCTGAAATAGTCTGGTAATACCGT
Organism: Pithys albifrons albifrons; assembly: GCF_047495875.1. Lineage (NCBI taxonomy): Eukaryota > Metazoa > Chordata > Aves > Passeriformes > Thamnophilidae > Pithys > Pithys albifrons. Next base: position 41,565,157 of record NC_092458.1, read on the forward strand.
GAGTTTTGACTAACATAAAGAACTAGCCTTTCCATCATGAATTCTTTCAAAATATAAATTATCTCTGCCGTAAAGGTACTGAATTTTACAAAGTTATTTAGGAAGTTTGGCCTTTCACAACATAGCCAGAAAAGAGAAGATTATGGCAGTTTTCTTCAAGATTTCAGCTCTTACTTTCAGAGTTCTATTTTTCTGCTATGCACATCAAGCAGGTCTTCTGGGCAACCAATACTGATTCAACAATTTCCTAGCAGGCAGGCAGTGGTTCAGCTCAATCAAGAGATGCCATAATATAGCAGAGTAAGCACAAAAGGAAGGCCAAGGTTAAAGACTCATCATACATCATCTTTATTACAATTAATTTAATTTAGGAGGTGTTTGGTTTTGGATGTTTTTAGCTATTGTAAAATCAGAGTCATACTTCTTAAATTGGCAAAGCTCATAAAGCTCTTAATACTTTCTTGAAAAAGTTCAGTAAAAATTTAGTATGCTTGCTGTCATGGGTTTTATTTTCATTCCATAATTGCCAAATGCATAAATCAAATGTTCTGAACACTGGTTCTAACTCTAAAATAGCATTTTAGATCCAAGTGAAGGAACATAATGCTCTGCAAAATATGCACTTTCATTTTAGGTAATATTACTATGAATAGAAGAAAGCTCATTGCAATTAAATTACAATCTGTTTCTAATACCATCAATCAAACTTATATTTCTATGCCTTTTCCAAGCACACACATGGATGAGAGGGATTCGTTCCTTTTTTTGAACAACAGCATCAATGGAATCATAGAATGTTTTGAGTTGGAAGGGACTTGAAAGAACACCTAGTTACAACCCCCTGCCATAAGCAGGGACATACATCTTCCACTAGATCAGGTTTCTCAAAGTCCCATCCAAACTGGCCTTGAGATCCATGGCTTAAGACCAGTAGATACTGAAAAATCACAACCAATATAATTTTGGCAGATCTTCACATTTGTAAAAACCCATTTATTTTATAGCTAATAACATTAACTTTATTAAAGTATTTTATTTTGTTTAATCTTTGACAAAGCAATAAAGTGATGCACTGGAATGCATCCTAAATGAAAGACAAAAATTGCTTCCCAGGTACTCTTTAGAGCAAACAATGTACTGAAGTAGACCTCTCAAAGTAGAAACTGCCTAACAAAAAGGTGCTTTGAATTGCAATCTGTAAGGATCAATGGCAGAAAATCAAAACATACTGAGACTTCTGTGTTATAGTATTTGCCTGGTAGATGAAGAACTGGAAAAACCAGCTTGTAGTGTACATCTGTACTGCCCTTTGTTGCCATTATCCTGGTTTAATGAAAGCCAGAAACTAATTACTGCACAGTTGTTCACTGACTCCCCAATCCCTGGTGAGATAATGTAGAGGATCAGACACGTTTTGTCTCAAACATTCTGAGTATTGCTATAGGTGATCAGGAGAGAGGGGTGGCACTGTTCTGAACCAGCTTCCTGCTCCCCAGTGAGACCATGCTCAGTCCCCCGCCACCGCTCACTTCCTGGAGAAGGGCTGGCTGTGCATGTGAAAAATCCAGTTTAAGTAAGAGATGTGCACCAGGTTAACTATAAATATTTATATACTGGTGTTGCCTAAAATTGTGGAAAAAAACCTCTTTTAGGCAATATTATCTGGGTGAGGTAGAGAATAGCTCTTTACTGGAAAGCTTTTCAGGTTTACAAAATTTAGAGACATGTGTGCCAGTATAGAGATGCTTACTAATTTGTAACAGTACTTATCATAATTAAAGGCTACATCCAAACCAGGAACTGTCCACCCTTGAATCATGTTGGTGCTACCCCCAGAACCTCCTTCAGACCTGCCCCTTGATACGCCTCCTTGAAATTGAGCCAGAGGTCTCAAGACCCTTTCTTCACATCATCACCATCTTCATGCCAATTTCCTTTATTGACACTTCTCCAAGGTCCCTGGGTTGTCTATCTCATTTTCACTAAAATGGTATCTTAGTATAGGGGTCCCACACATGATGTTCTGGCAGCTATCTTACCCTTAACACAGAAGTTCAGGAATATAGCACAAAGTTAGAAACTGCTAGTTGCTAAATGCAAGAAACTTATACACCTATATAAAAATATACAAATATGTAAAGAGAGATATATATATACATACATATATACAAATATATAAAGTCATAAGGCATCATTGGGCAAGATGTTCTATGGTATGGAATATCCCTTTAGCCAGTTTGAGTCAATTGTCCCCACCATGGTCCCTCCCAGCTTCTTGTGCACCTTACCTTCTCACTGGGAGAGCATGGGAAACTGAAATATCCTTGACTTTCAGTGAACACTGCTCAGCAGCAATGAGAACATCAGTGTGTTCTCAACATTATTCTCATTCAAGATCCAAGCCACAGCACTGTACCAGTGACTAGGAAGAAAATTGGCTATATCTCAGCCAAAAGAAGGACAACTATTCTAAAGTATGCTCACATAATGTTCATGCAGTCAGTCTGAAAATGTGTATCCTCATGAGACTCTAGGTTGCTCTTTAAAATGCATAGTGTTTTAAACACTCAGAGGTTTTGTATGGCATTGGATAGTTTACTAGGCATAACTGTGCAGGCTGTGAGACAAGCATGTGCACTGATGATTAATGGATGTGTAAACACATAGGTATGTGCTGTTTTAGCCAAGGTTGCATAGTAACCATAAATTTTCTCTCATTGACCACTAGAGCACTTAGTTAAAGCAAAGACAAAGGTCAATAGAGATTGTTGCAGCTCAGTTCATAGATTTATACATCATTTAAGGAATTGAAGATTGTTCTGAAGGTAGAGATTAGAAGGTTGATAAATCGGTCTGTTTCAGACTTGACAGCAGTCTTTTACTGGACTGATAGTCATTGACAGTACACACTACCATTTGCTACTCAATCACTAACAAGTGTTTATCTGCACATAGACGAAACAGTTGGTACTTAACAAATTTGTCCTAAATTAGCCATAAGTATATAATACCATGGAACTCACATTTTTAGTTAACATTGGCAGCTGTGATCCATGATCATTCTTAGTAATCAAGATAAGGTGGTCGTGCTCTTTGATAGAAAAACTGAAACTGAAGCTGGGATGTTGTCTTTACTACCCACCTTTCCTATCTCAATGCTGATACTTCTGTCCATACCCTAAAAAAATTTAAAAAATTACCTCATCTGATCTTGGTATATTATTTTGTAACTTTGTGCTTTTGATTATTAAAAGACTGCCTCCCTTACATGCTTAACATTTTAGATTTCCTATAAAAACATAATAGTTACATTTGTTCTACTGCACTACTGAATACAAGACCTAAGTTTATCAATTCCTGTCCCCATAATTAAGCAGAAATTTATTTGGTTGACTCACTTAAATGATATTCAACCTAGACTCAGTCCTACCAAGTTTTACATGAAAACAGTTACTCAATTCAAACTAGAAACAGGGATGAAACTACCAGTTGAGTACTGCAGATAATCAGGAGTGCTCAGGCTCATTCCTTAGTGTTATTATACAGTGATAAACACATACTCACCTGCTCCAATGCTGGACTTTATGAAGAGTTCAGAGCAGCCTAGCGTGGAAAAGATTAAGTGCTTATCCAGGGCTTATTCCCCATTTCAGTCTATTCTTTAATGGAAGCAAACTTCCACAGCCAGGATTACTTAGTTCTACATTGTACTAGGGGAATTATTTTCACTGTTGCTTCATTTGCAGCAAAAAATCCATACTCAGTTGTTGCAACAACTACCATAGAAACCCCTTTTATTTTCATTCCATTTCTTTCTGCATACCATTTGCTTTGCTCTATAGCAACTTCACCTTGTAAATGCAGTTACTGTTGTTATTATTAAATATTTTCTGTGACCAGTGTTTCAACAACTGTATGCTTTTCAATTTCCTCTCCATTTGGTTGCCTTAGTTAAATGCACTCCACCAAGTCTTCTCTGTATTTGTCTTATTCCCAGCACAGGTTGGGTTGTTTTTGCTACATTTATCTATAAAGATTTGAAATTACTGAAAAGTATCTGCACTCACAGAATGCTCATTTGTAGTTATCTTGTTACAACATGTTTTAGACCTAAATGAGGGAAATTAGAGCAAGAACAAAATGAGAAAATGAAGCATCTAGTTTATTGGCAGCTCACTTCTTGGTCACTTATTATCTATTGCCTATGGTATGCAAAGTGACGCCTCAGAAACTTCTCTGTGTCCTCTATGAGTCAGATATGAACAGTTCTTTTGTGAGGATTATAGGTCAAGAGAAAGTTAAGAGAATTGTTGTGTTTTTTGTTTCTTTTGGCTTAGCATGACAGTCACAGGTATATTAATTCACTTAAATCAATCAAAATCATCTAGTAAAAAATGTGTATGTGCAAGATAGTTAAACTGAAAAGGTCTCAGATTCTGAGGTGTGAGCCTGTGTGAAACTCATGAAGCTCAACAAGGCCAAGTGTGTAAGGTCCTGCAACTGGGTCCGGGCAGTCCCAAGCACAAACACAGGCTGGGCAGAGAATGGATTGAGACTAATCCTGGGTAGAATGACTTGGGGGTGTTTGTGATCAAGAAGCTCAATATGACTCAGCAATGCATGCTTGCAGTCCAGAAAGCCAGCCACATCCTGGACTGCATCAAAAAAGGTGTGACCAGCAGGTTGAGGGAGGTGATTCTCCCCTTCTAATCTGCTCTCGTGAGATCCCACCTGGAGTACTGCCTCCTGGTCTGAGGACCCCAACACAAGAAAGATGTTCACCTGTTGTAATGAGTTCAGAGGAGAGCGGAGAGCCACTAAGTTGATAGGAAGGCTGGAGCATCTTTCCTGTGAAGAAAGGCTCAGAGTTGGATTTTTTCAGCCTGGAGAAGAGAACACTTCAGAGTGACCTTATAGCAGTCCTCCAGTGCCTGAAGGGAGCCCTACAAGAGAGATGGAGAGGGACTTTTTAGAAGAACATGTAGTGACAGAACAAAAGGGAATGGCTTTAAACTGAAAGAAACTAGGTTTAAATTAGATATTAGGAAAAAAAATCTTTCCTGTGAGGCTGGTCAGGCACTGGAACAGGTTGCCCAGGGAGGTTATGCACATCCCATCCCTGAAAGTGTTCAAGGCCAGGTTGGATGGTGCTCTTAGTAACCTGATCTAGTGGAAGGTGACCCTCCTTCTGGTAGGGAAGTTGGAACTAGATGATCTCTAAGGTCTCTTCTAACCCAAACCATTCTATGATTCTATAATTCTAACAAATCATTGTTTCTTCAGTTTGACTAGGCAAGGTAAGCTGCTAAATCAAACAGAATTAACTTAAATAAATTTTAATCTGATTCATAGGATTTGTACTTATTGAATTAGAATTTATGTATCCAAAGCATTTTAATGGTGACCTAAATCTACATTTTTTTGTTGTTGTTCATAGTTTCTCTCTTCCATCTTTCATAACATTGGTCTCTAAACACAAATTTCCATCAGTTTGTTTTAAAATACATAGCAGAAATAAATACTCTAGAAGAGTGTTTTTGGAATCTAACTTCCAGACATGAGAATGTTCCTTAGCCCTTGAACTATCAGGTAATCAGAACTCCCATTCAAAATGTGTTTAGAACATGGAGTGTCAGGTTCAAAAAATATAGCTCCCAACAGCAAGAAAATTGATGACTTAGGCAGTGAACCTCGGTCAGCAAAAGCTGAAGGAAATTCCATCGTCAAAGACAGAAAACCCCTAGTTTTGCTCTACTTGTAAATAAACTGTCTCCTGCCCTAAGATAAGAAAGAGTCTAGAATAAATGTTATCAAACAATGCTGTAGCCCCTTGCTCTCTTCCCCTCATAAATCCCTGAGATAACAATTAGTAACTGTTTCTGCAACTTAGCAAAAGTATTGTTAACATAACCCCTCCTCCCTATTAGCATGAGTTTCCCTGAAACCTTAAATTGTGTGTTGAGTGCTCAATAAAGTATTCCAGTTTTTGTCCCCATAACTGGAATCGTTAGTTTTACTGACCTTCACTATGGAGGGTTGTGAAAAAAGGACAGGTGGACTGAAGACACATTTTTTTATGCTGTAACTGGAACCATTTTCCAACTTTTGGCATTAGTTCTATGGCCAGGCTAGATCCGGGGAATATTTTAGGCAAGACTTGGCAGGCCCCAGATTTGACTTCTGCTGGGTTCTTCTTTCCATAAAGGAGGTCCTGGCATGCAGACGAGTGATCTAGTCTGAGCAATGAGCTATGTCATGTGAGAAAATGTAACCTGCACACCACTCCACCGCCCTTTTTGGGTGTCCAATGGAGAAGGGCATCAAGAGTGCCCACCCACACTGACACAAAAAGGGCTGTTGTTCCCCCTCCACCCCAGGGTCTGTCAGGTTGTTCCCACTGTCTGTTTACCCTCTTTTGCCTTATTGGTACATATTCTATATATTGCCATTTGTTTTCTTTGATTTGATATGACACAAAAATTCTGAGTGTGACCTTTCTTCTCTGGAGTAGCTGTGAAGTCTCATTTAATTTCTTTGTGATCCAGTTGTTAACTTCTTTTGCAGAGGAGATTTAATAGAACAAAGCTGTAATGAGAGTTCATACTACTTTGAAGTTTTGATTTGGTAAGATATGCATCCTTGATTTATTAGCAAAATTTACAGTTATATTATAAGTAATTAAAGTGAAAACTCACTTGTCAAAATAAATGAGCACAGTATATTTTGTGTAGATGCAACCTTGATGGCTAATTGCATTTGCATCCTTAGTCATTTGCAAAATAAAAAAAAAGTCTCTGATGAGTCTTATAACTACGAATTAGATTTTTTTTCTGGACTGTTTTGCTAAGTGTATGCAGATAGTCAGAGCTTCATTTTATTATATATGTCTTTCAAGACACAATTAGCAAGTTCCAATTCTACACATTTTTAAATGAAACATCATGAATACTTTGCTTTGGATTTACATATCAGCAGCTTGTAGGAGAACATAAGAATCCCGGCTAATTGCCCTCAGGCACAAAAATTATCTCTGTATAAAGAGAGAATAGGGGATGTCATTTTATCTTGACCTTAGTGAACATTTTTACCTTGTTTCTTAAATTGAAGTTGATACATTACAGTCTGAATGGGCAGGCAACTAGATGGGTAAAAACCAGTGTTAGGTAATGGGTCATGCTCTGCCTGGAGGCTGGTATCAAAAAGACTACTGTAGGGTTCTGTACTGGGACACGTCCTGTTTAACGTTCTCACCAGTGTCCTGGAGGAGGTGATACTGAACTTTCATCAAGTTCATAGGTGTGACCAAACTGTGAGAGATGCAGCAGTTATGCTGGAGTGCAGGGAAGCCATCGAAAGTGACTTTAACAGGCTAGAGAAATGGGCCAATCCAAAAAGGACAAATGCAAAGTTCTGCCTCTGGGAACAAATCAACAAACCCAAGACACTCCACAAGAGGTGAAGTGGAGAGGGAGGTGCTGATCTCTTCTCCGTGGTATCCAGTGCTGGGCTATGTGGGAATGGCTCAAAGCTGTATCAGGGAAGGCTGAGACATTATTAGGAAACATTTCTGTACTGAAAGGATAGTCAAATACATTAACACATTTCCCAGAAAAGATGGTTGATACTCATGCCTGTGTTTATGAAACATTTGGAGAAAGCCTTTAATAACACACTTTAACTTTTTATCATCCCCAAAGTGGTCAGGCAGTTGGAACAGATGATCAATACATCCCAAGGCCCAGAAGGGCTCTGTCACAGTAAGTTGAATGTGAGCCGGGTGCAGAGATGGCTACCTCCATCTAGGCCCACATGAAGAGGGTCATAGGCAAGTGATTATGCCCCTTGCCTTTTACTCAGGGCCTTTTACTTGACCGTGTTGAACTTCATGAGCTTTGAGCAGACCCATTTCTCAAGCCTGTCATGAAGTCCCTCTGGTTGGCATGTCCTTCCTTAGGCATTTCAAGTGCACTACTCAATTTGATGTCATCTACAGTAGTATTCCTCCATAACTGAAGTTTCTCTCTCAGTCTCAGTGCTATTAAGGTAGCATAGTTGTACTTCCTGAGTTTTGCAAAGTTATATCTAGATTTGAATTACCCAAATTGTTTATATTGATTCAAATTTCCCAGAATCATAGACTTTCACAGATTCTGTGATTCTGTGAAATTTTGCCAAATTATTATTAATTATTCTTCTGAATAAGTAACACATTCCATAAATAAAAATAGTCACTCTGCAGAATGTTGTACATAATTGCTCTATTTTTACCATTCTATTTTGTGCATATATTTTTTCTTATTTGATGATCAACAGCAATACTTCTTTAACTCTGCACAGTTTCTTAAAAAAAAATACACACAACCCTGCAAGAACGTGCTAAAGGGTTTTTAATAGTCAGATGCATTTTGTAATTAATTTATTCTCTATCCAAAATACTTATCATACATCCAAATAACTTTAGAGATTGGAAAGAAATATATGACAGTTGTTCATGGTTGTACTAATTTATTTAATTCCATTTCAACTGCTTTTCTAACTCCTGATGACAAGATCAAGATCAGTTGATTTAAAAACATAAGGACTAGTCACTCAACATTATGGGGACAGATGAGTTCTCTTGGGGATCCTTGGCAGAATGATGACAGCACTGAGTTGTTACAATAAAATATTTCTTTTTTTACAGATTTTTCTGATTAGCATAGCATAGAATTTTATGATCAGAATAGGACAGATTTTTATAAGCAAAATCAGTGTAACCTAAATTTTTAAGCAGTGCACCACAAAATTTTATAGCATGGTTTAGCCTACAGTTCCTAATCACCTGGAGCTTCCACAGATTGGGTCAAATCTTATTACTTGGCTTTTGTATCATTACAGCTAATTTAATCTAGACTCACACCACAAAATAGAAAGTGAGTCACTCAGTCCCAAGGGGAAGTAGGTGATGGCTGAGGGGTCACTGACCACTGGGGGATTCATGGGGTTTGCCATCCATCATCAGTTCTGGTCCAGGTCCCGTTTGGACTTGTAACTGCTTGATTTTATAGACCATGCTCTGTGTGCTGCTACACTTCCCTCTTCTGTGATGGTGTCATCACCAACTGGTTAGTTAGGTGCCTGCGACCTTCAAGACCTGTAAGCAGGGAAGCAGCAGATCAGCTAGCTCAGTGTTTTATCTACAGGAATAGTAATGGGAGAGACCACGACAAGAAGGCAGAAAAGCCGACCTGTTTCCTGTGACCTTCACCCTCTCCCCAAGTCCACAGTAGTTGTACTAGGATTTTAAGATGGATTTTAAGATGGTGCATCCTTTGCTGTTCTTTCTGGTATTTGCTGATGTCCTATTGTTGATTAATGTTTCTAGTCCAATTTTGGACCTACTGATATTGTCTTCTATTACAGCAATCTCACAGAAGTTCATTACCTGTTCTGCAAAGAGATACTTCCTTCTATATATTTAAATATGTTGTTGTTCCACCTTGTACCTGTTTGAGAAGGTTGCACAGGGTACTTAAGTAGCCTACATGAAGTCACTGCCTACTTGTGTAGGTGGCTATGTGTTTTAATAAGTAAGATGAGCAAAGAAAGACTTGGTGGCCCTCATGCCAAATGTTAACAATTTCTTCTCATCCATATTGTTAACAGTCAGCTCCCTCTGCAGACACATCTTGAAAGGTCACAGCTGGAGCAACTCGAAACAGAAATGGGGAGAGATAAAAATCAAATCTGGCCCAGACTAGCTCATGAGACTCCCTTATTTATGCTGTCATTTTTCATGTTTCAATATTCGTATATTTCTGTATTTAGGCATTCCCTGAGGCTGCACCCATGCTAGTGTTAGCAAAGGCACAGGACTAGTCCAGAAGGCAGCATGAATGTAACAACCCTAAGGAAGGAGAGAAAAGAAATTTATTCATGAGGGTGGAAGCTGTACCATGCTGCTTCCTCTCTGGGCTAAGAATTAGGCCATGAACTATTTTGTTTAACAGTGTCCTTATGAAGTTTGTAATCACCTACATTTCTGACTGGGAAAATTCACATATTCTACAAAATTCCCATGTCCTAAAATCTAATATGAATAAGAAAACAATCAAGAAACACTGTACAGCTACTTTTCCCCAGCTTGGCTGTCTTCTAGTAGTGAGTTGATGAGAGTGAAAATAAGAAGTTAGAAAAAATACATAATTTGCATCAGAGAATTTTTGTCTACATGCCTGTAATTATGAGGGATTTTTCTTCACCTTTGATTTGGTATGTGTAAACACATTGTTAATGTAATTATATAATGTGATAAGCTTAAACCACCTATGTTCATATCTTTAACTAATTCTAACTTGAAATAATTTCTTAAGGTCTTTAAAATCTATTCTTATTTACGAGAAACAAAATTGTGTATGATACAATTTTATGCAATATTTATACAGGTTTTTAAATTAGAATTACATCTGGTATTGAAAGCTCCTATTTAAGTTACTAACAACAGCTGGAAACATTCTACACAAATCAGTCTTTGTAAGAAATTTTAATTTTTTTTTCTCTTGCTGATCTTTAGAACTGAATGTCTATGTTTTTATCCTCTGGTATGGCATAGATACTAGTGTTCTTACCATGTTTGGTTTTATTGTTGAGCTGATATATTTAAAATTACATATGAACTTTGTCCTCATATTTACTATTTTAGAATCTATGCATGTGGAAGATGAAAGAAAAAAATATTTATTAGACTTGTGGTTTAAGAAAGTGTTCTTCATAGTATCCCATTTAACCATAGTCAAATTTGAGCAACAGTTTTTACAAATCATTTATTCAAGTTGCAGGGTAGAGCATGAATTCTCTAATATTAAGAATTTTTCTAGGCAGAAAAGGGAACACATGATACCAACTTCAACTTTAGTATGACCTACCTTTTTTCTTCATTAATTTGTTCCACTATTTTCTGTTACTTTTTTAGTCATCAATGATATTTCCCTTTTATCATAGATTTTAGATAGATTTATTTCTTTAGTTCCTTAGACAGTTTTATTTATTTAGCTTCAAATCAAAGCTCTTCTTCTTTTGAAAGATACTTGAACTTGTGGACACATCTTCTCTTGCCTCCACTTCCTTTCTCTTGCCTGAGTGGAAAGTTCACTTTATCCTTTTTGTTTGCTGTGTAAGGAGTGATTAATTGTTTTCTATTTCCCTCTCCTAAATGCGAAAAGTGTTAGTAATTCTGTCCTCTGTTGAGTCTCTGGCCTGATCAAAGGTTTCAAAAACGGTAATTCTCCTCTGCTCCTCAAATCACTTCTTCTGTAGTAAAAGAGCGGGTTTCCTTGTAGAATTAACTATGTAATAAATGAACCTTTGGAGTACTCTCTTGTTTGAGAGATTCTTTCAGCCTCAGAGACATTCTCAAATTCTTTCTGCACTTTCTTTCCCTATCTACTACAATTAGTACAACTCTCTTTCACATATATCCAATTAGTGAGTGCTGTTGATGACATGAAACTTTTGACAAAATTTTTGCCAATTTTTTTGCCTTTATTCTTGTGATATTTTTCTAAACTGTATGTTTTTCAAATTTTCATTTCATTATGAAATTTCTTCATATAGTCCCTAATTTGGCATTTTTCATCACTTTTAGTCCCAAGTTTTCATTTATTTTGCATCTGTTTTCTATGTAGCATTTTATCCAGTCTTAGTATGTCTGCTTCTGCTACTGCATCTCTCATTTATCTATGTCCAGCTTGAAACAGGATTATATGCCTTTTGTCTTTTTACATTTTTTGCTGCATTTTACAGTGAGGTTTATCTTATACGGTTTAATATATAATAATATATTTTTTCACATTAAATATGTCTCTAAAAATATATTAAATACATAAGTCGATGGATGACATGGAACAGCCCAAATCTGTAGTAATAAAAATTCTTTTACTCACTAAAACAGAAAGGCAAATATAAAGTCTCTGCTGGGAATGATGCCTGGCCATGATCATAACCCATGGACCATGACCAGAAATTTTTTTTTGAGAGACTGATTCTTGTCAAAGGCCAAAGGCATACTTGGGGCAATTTTAACAACTAGCACTGGAGATGATTGAATTCCAATGCCTGGGAATATTTTATTTCACTATGTAATAGAACAGCAATGACATGGCCATTGTATACATTGTGTTGTCATTATAACACATTTTCCGTTTGTTTTTTTTTTTTCTTTTTTGTTTTGTTTTGTTTTGTTTTCTCATAGTGTGGGTTTTGGAAATTTTAGAGTTGTGGATTTTTGGTGTTTTTTTTGTTTGTTTAAATTTGTTTTGACTTCTGGGTTTGTTGTAGGATTTGGTGGTTTATATTTATTATTAAGATAACAGCTATTTCTCAAACCGTTTTTTTTGGTAAGCTCAGTACATGTAGCTCCACAATTTGGTTGATTCATTAGTCTGGGAAATGTCTGAACTGGCAATATTAGTTCTCTGTTATGTTCAGAACTTCAATATGCTGTTCATCTTTCATCAGGAGAATGAATTCATTTCCTTCAGTATGCTTTCCAAGACCCACTTGCAGCTTCCCTAGCTATAGGTGGCTAAATGAAACCTAATCTAATTATGACCCTGAAATCCCATAATATCATATTGAGATATAAAACTCTGGAGGATGATACTATTGCAGTGCTTAAGGCTAAGAAATTCAGAATATTATACATAAAATTCCTATTACATAAAATAGAAACTTGAAGTTTCAGTAAATCTTAGGAATAAAACAGTCTTTCAGATTTGACTTGTAAATCTATTGAACCTATTGTACAGGTACATGCACAATGTGGAGCAAAAGGAAAGTGGCCTGCTTAAAGAGTAGTTTCTATAATAGACCTGTGACAGAAGATCTTTTCTTCAAGAGCTGTCTCATTTGACAGCATCTCCTATTCCGCTTTAAGCCAGCCTAAATGCGGTCCATTGCCATCAAAGCAAAAAGTTAGTCTGTGACTATCCTTCCCAATCCATTGGATTTTTGTCATTGATTTCAATTGTCTCACATCTTTGATAAAGTATGTAAATTGTTGTCCTAATCTTGAAAAATAGCAAGTCCCCTTAAATGACTTTGCTAGGAAGAGAGAATGGCTCATCATCCTTCTGCTTACCTACTGTAAAACTTAAATAAGTCAGTCCAGCTGGGAGACCAGTCAGTGCAGGAGCTTCATGGTGATGTGTGGCAAACTTCTCTGCCTAGAATTTGCCTGGATTCTAGACCAAGCACTTGGTTGTCTTAAAAAAAAAAAAACCACCAGAAAAAAACATGCGACTAGGAAGGTTGGGTTGTTTTCATCTACTTAATATTCACATAATTTAATAAAGGTATGGTGAAACTAATCTATTCAAATCATGTTACAGTTAATATCCTCGGGAATTCAGCAATCAAGTCCACTTTTAAATTGCTGCTGAAATTATCAGTGCTAGTAATTTTGCTCTACATACCTAGTCAATGCTTTATGAAAAGTGTGTAAGAATGCTAAGATAACTCCTAGGTACATGAGATAATATCCTGCTGGTAAGAGCATATGCTGGGAAAAAATAGATATTGTGTCATATGTCAGTATTTCTATAAAGTCAACCAAAATATAAGATACAGCAAAGAAAGAACTGGAAGATACGTGCAGAAGATGAAGTTAAGGTTTCTGTCAAGTTAAATAAGTTTTACTACTAAACATATATATTTATATATATATATATTCACATATATGTAGTTTGTACCACATAAATATTCATATTATTTATTTATTAAGTAGAAGGAAAGACTGCCAGCTGTGTTCCTGCCACACTACGTTCTGGCTGACTTCTTAAAGTAATAACTTAACAGACCATCTGTACAGAGAGTGCACCATGTCCACCATTCACACTTAGAAAAAAAAAAAGTGAAAAGATAACTGAGAGAAGTCAGTTTGCATCCATGAAACAAATACTTCTCTCCTTGCTAGGTGTGATAATTTTTGGATAATTTTTGGATACACCAGCAAATATTGGAAAAAATCACAAAATAATATATAAAAAAGTAGGACCTACTATTGCATTGCCTTTGTTAAAACAATAAAAAGAAATAATAATAATAAATGTCACAGCAGCAACATATGAAAAGTAGTTAAAAGAGAAAAAAATTCTTAAATACTTCCTAAATTTTGCACTTGCTATAACAAAGGATTACAACAAATAAAAATGGCTTTACTGTGTTGTTCTTCTGTGAGAACAGAAGTGTCAGAAAGCTTGAAAGAGTGTTTATAAAGTCTTGACAATTCAGTAACTTTTTTTAAAAAATTGGCAGTAGCAAGTAAATCTGTGGTGCAGTTGTTTTGTGTTAGTTGCTAAAAGCAGCATATCAAGGGGTACAAGGGTGCTGCAAATAACTTGGAGGAGAACTCAAGCTCTCAATCACAAAATCCTACTACATTTTAAGTATTGTAACTGATTCTGAATGAGAGAAGTGTGACACATCTTAAGCTGATGGTACTCTTCCAAGTGCTAGGAATTTGGAATGAACAGGTAAAAACAACAGGGAAAAAAAAGTGGTTTTTACCTACTATTTTACCACCATGGACAGAATTTTGCACAGTTTGGGGAATCAAACAAGAATGAGTTTGGAAATGGAAGTAGCTGAGTCTTAGTACTGTGGCTAAAATTCATTTCTGACAGAAAAGGATGGAAAATATTTATGTGTTTAGACACATCTAAATGTATATGTGAATGTATTTACAAGCATTTTATAAATATACACCACATATTAAATGTATATTTTAATTCATTACCCTCTAGGCCTTTTACAGGACATTCACTAGTGGTGTATAACCATGAAATCATATGATTTTCAGTTATACTAAATAATATCATTATATCAAATGTACTTTAAGAAGGTGAAATGGTGTATAACTGACTTGTCAGACTTGAATTAAAAGTCACCAGTATAAATAAGAATCAGACATAAAAGAGCCCAAAGTTTCTATGCAAATTTGTATGAAGGATCAGGCTAGGTTATAAATAAGAAAAAACTATACAAAAACAAAAAGGCTTTCTTGAAAATGGAACTATTGTCTGATGACTCTCAACTAACCATCTGATGTTTGAATGGTTGTTACAGGAGAGTAAGAGAGATTTTTTCTAATTCTTTTTTCAATGCATTTAGATGGGGAAGGATTTTGCTTAGAAATCTCTTAAAAATCTTACAGTAAATCCAGATATATTGGGACGTAGGCAGTTGGGAAAAAAATCACTGTTCAGAAAAGATAGTGTTGACAATATTTTATGAATAAATTAATTTGAAATTATTCATTTGTACCCACTGCTAATCAACCAGTTTTTTTGCTTTGCTGAAAAATCACAAGTATCTTTCCAGTCAAAAAGGACTGCAGAAAGGAAACTGTGCCTGTGGTCTTCACAGGTATACAAACCCCAGACAGAAGATCTTGGATCTGTGACAAACTGACTTAGTCAGAGGAATAGTCACTGTGATGCATAACCAATCCAGAACAAATTAAGGAAAAATCAGGACTAAAGCAGCAATTTTTTTTTGTAATTTTGGGGAAAGCTTCTTATACAAAGTAAAGCAAGCAAACAAATTTTAAAATTTGCAATAATACAACAAAAATGAGAGCAAAAACCCACCAAGACCTTTAAGGTTCACTTTATATTCTGGCCTGTATCTTATCATTTTCACAGGTTTTGCACTGTCCAAAAGAATGGTTCTGAACACTGGCTTGTTAAGCTGTGGGATAAGAGGAATATAGTTGTTGATCAGACTCTTTATTGACATAAAATGTTATCATAATCACAGATGACTGGACAATTCTTAGATTTGGATGGAGGTACTTAAAAATTAACACAGGATTTGCCTAACTCATTGGTCTGTCATGTCTGATTTATTGCCTCTGGCAGTAGAAAGTTCTTGATTCCTCAAAGCAAGAAGAAAAAATAAATTAGTATGATGCACCTACACAAAATCAGCAACATTGTATCCACTATTGTATAAGGAATGGGAATTTATTACTGCATTTGAGCGTGCTGTCTCAACTGCCAAAAATACCAACAGATAATGGCCATCAGTAAAGAGAGGATAATCTAAATCTGAATGTGAAACATGCAGGAAATATTTGTAAAGATCTATGCTTGCCCTGTTAGCTGCATTTTTAACATTAACAAGCTGGTTGCAGCAGATACATGTAGATTAGTGCTTCAGCCTATTTCTGTTAAATGTTCAGGAATGTGGCTTATGTGATTTAGGCAGAAGTACCTGCTGCAGTCCCTTTGTTCTTTTTTCCCACATGGCTGATCTCTCGGAAGACTAATTCATCACTATCATGAGGATTCTGCTTGGTTCCAGTGCCTTTCTAGAATAACCAGGATTGAAACAGAGAGCAATATTTCATACCACAATAAACCTGACATATAGCATTAAAATTAATTTCAGAATTTCAAATAACAGTGGTTTAAGCTGCAGCAATTTTGGAATGTATGATGATGGTAACTACATGACTTGTAGTCATGGTGGTAATGAGTGATGGTTTCCTGCACTATGAATATAAACAGCAGAAAATCCTCTAATCCTCTAAAAAAACATGGTGCCTGTAGCAACCACTGTTTCCTGCGAAAAAAAAGAGAGTATGCCATTAGTTCTGCTGAAACAATTTAATTATGCTTTGGTAAGAATCAGAACAATCTTTTCCTGGCCAGAGACCTTAAAATGTGGAGGGTCAGTGTTCCCTTGCATGCATCTAGAATGAGATTCAGAAATGCTGATTGGTGAGGACTACCTGTTGAAATTATAAGAGGAACTATTTCTAGCATCCACACAAATTTAATCTCATAACACGGATTTTGAGGATTACAAAAGAAATATTACACTGGAGTACTTATTTTTAAGCTGTTAATGAGTTCAGAGAGCCAGTGATAGCAGCAGTGGCAAAGAGCCACATCCCCACCCAGCACAGCCCCTGTTGCCTGCATAGCTCGTTGCCTGTACAGCCTCTAACCTTACCAGCTGGAATCCCATGCCTGAAGTAAGCAGCAGGCTCTCCACAAGAAACAGCCCTCCTGCTTCAGGTGGGTGCTCTGGGCTCAGCACAGATGTTCTGGTGCCCCTACATAGCAGGACAGCCTGAGGATTGACACACTGCTGCTAACACCAGACCAGTTCCCATGGATGGTGGCTGGCCAGGAACCTGTGTGGCATCCTGAGGGTAGCTTTGCCATGGACACATTAATAAAAGATGATGATTTTCCAGCAATGCTCCTGTGCCTGGTCCATCATAGGAGCAAGTTGGGTGCAAGCAAGGCACCAGAGATTTGAATTTTGATGACTCAATTGTCACTGTCCACCAGTCACCATTTCATCCATGAGATCCTCTCTGGGAATAAGCCTCAAATCACAAAGGGCATTTCTCTGGGTCAGCTCCCTAAGTACCTATACCAAGAAGTTTTCATCTAGATGTTTTAGGAATCTCCTAGACCTATTTGTACAAGCTGTGTGGTGCTCCCAATTAACACTTAGCAAGTTGAATTCCCCTAAAACCACAAGGGAAGTTGAAATGGAGGTGTCCGTTGGTTCCTTTAAAGAATAATTCACCAGTGTAGTGCTGGCTGGGTGGCCAATAGCAAACTCCTGCAATGACACCCACTTCATTTTTTTGTCCCTCAACCCTTTCCAGAGGCTCTCATCCATGCCTTCAACAAATAGAGCTCTGGACATCCCAGCTTTTACATCCAACACTCAAAACAGCGTCCTGCACACTCACACACTGCCCTGCATGCTCACAATCCCCAGTGGTGAATAGCACACTTACAACAGTGCCCTTCACACTCACACATGCACCAGTGCCTTGCACACATCACACTGGTGCCCTGCAGGTTCATATGCTGCAGCTCTGCATAAAGCACTAATTCCTGTGCTGTGCACACTCCCATGCTGTCACTGTGCCTTCGCACATACTCCCTGCACTGACACGCATAACAGTGCTGTGCACACTCGCACACTGCAATGGGGCTGTATGTGTTTCCACACTCCCAGTTATACCCTGTTGGTACACAGCTGATCCTTGATATTACTAAATTGCTGTTTTCTGCCTTGTTTTTTTCACTTTTTCTTTCTTTTGCGTTGACTGGTCTGTTGATTTGGATGGTCATATTTCAAGGTTTTTTGTGGGGGTTGGAGCTGCAGGATTTTGCAAGCGTTCATATCAGTGTTTTCCCTATGGAAATTTTGCTCTGCTAAGGATTTATGTCTTAATTACCTCCCTCTACAATCTTATTTTCCTTATCTTGGATGATGCCAGTTTACAGACGTTTTAATAACTTAGCAAAGTTTTTAGAGCTTTGAGTTAAAGTTAAGCTGTGAAGGTGTATCAAAACTAGTCTTGGATCATAGATATCAAAATTATAGGAGGATTTCACTATGGAATGCATCTTGCAAAAGTACTCATTGAATTCCAACAAAAATTAATGTAATACTCCCACTCAAAGATATCCAAGATTTTTTCTGTGGAACTCCCTTATCATAATTGATTATCATTTCCTGCCTTTCATAATAATAGAAATATTTCAAGACTGAAACTTACTAAAGTTATTTTTTTTAGTGCAACTCCATATATTAAAGGTGTAGATGTTTTAGGTACATTACCTATACTTAGTTTTTTTAAGAGAAATTTAATTTAATAAGATTTCTTTCCCTTCCTATTCCCTTCCACTTCCTTTCCCCTCCCCTTCCCCTTCCCTACCTCTTCCCCTTCCCTTTCCCTTCTCTTATTTTCCTCTTCTCTTCTTTTTGCCTTTTCTTTTGATTATATTTCCATTCTCTTTCTCTTCCCTTCCCTATCTCCTTCTCTTTCTGCTTCTCTTTCTCTTCTCTTCTCTTCCTCTCATCTTCCTTTCCTTATCCTCTCCTCTCCTGTGCTCTCCTCTCCTCTCCTGTGCTCTCCTCTCCTGTGCTCTCCTCTCCTCTCCTCTCCTCTCCTCTCCTCTCCTCTCCTCTCCTCTCCTCTCCTCTCCTCTCCTCTCCTCTCCTCTCCTCTCCTCTCCTCTCCTCTCCTCTCCTCCCCTCCCCTCCCCTCCCCTCCCCCTCCCCTCCCCTCCCCTCCCCTCCCCTCCCCCTCCCCTCCCCTCCCCTCCCCTCCCCTCCCCTCCCCTCCCCTCCCCTCTCCTCTCCTCTCCTCTCCTCTCCTCTCCTCTCCTCTCCTCTCCTCTCCTCTCCTCTCCTCTCCTCTCCTCTCCTCTCCTCTCCTCTCCTCTCCTCTCCTCTCCTCTCCTCTCCTCTCCTCTCCTCTCCTCTCCTCTCCTCTCCTCTCCTCTCCTCTCCTCTCTCCACCCCTCTCCTCCCCTCAAATCTCCCCTCCTTGAACTCCTCAAATCTCCTCTTCTCTTCATTCCTTTGTCCCTCCCTCTCTCCACTCCTTTCCTAGGGCAGCTACTCCTTACCTCTCCCCTCCCCTCTCCTAACTGCAACCCTAACCTTAATAAACTCCCTTTGACTCTGCTCCCCACCTCTCCCCTCCCCTTTCTTCCCCTCCCCTTCCATCATCTTCCCTTCCATTCGCCATTCCCTTCCAGTTCTCCTTCCCCTAAAC